>NC_087184.1:6860219-6952719 GCF_035594125.1 Scylla paramamosain
ACTAGCCTGGAATTTACTCAACGAGAAGTAGATGATTTGAAGCAGGAAGTGAAACAGCGTAAGGAAGAAAATAGAGCCTGCCGTGAAGTAATTAACACCCTAATGGAAAAAAATAGACAAGAGTGAAGAAAGATGTAAGGAATTAGAAGACGGAGCGAATTATCAGGAGGATTATAACCGGCAAAACAACCTGCAAATTGTTGGCGTTGAAGAGTAGCCAGAGGGAGAAACTTGGGAACAGACAGCTGTTAAGGTCTCGGAACTCCTAACCAAAAAGTTGGAGCTACCAAACATCGAGCTGGAGCTCGCACACCGTGTAGGACAACGTGACGACCATCGACACCGCACCATTGTCCCCCGCTTTACAAGGTATGGAGACCGAGAGGCTGTCATGAGGAACGTAACAAAGCTAAAAGGAACAAGAATTTATATCAACGAAGATCTGTGTCCAGCATCCCAGAACATACGAAAAGCTCAAATACCAGCCATGAAACAAACTAGAAGTGAGGGAAAGTGGCGCACTTCCGCCTCACTAAACTGATTATTAAGGAACGACCGAACAGTGGTGGCTCATCGAGGACGGTCGTTACTGCAGGTGCCTCGACTCATGGATAGTCTGACCGGCCTGATGACGTGTCGAGTGGCGGCAACGCGGTGGGTAGTGACGGCAGTGTGGTTGTTGTTACAGGCTTGGACACATTTCCCGATGAGGATGGTACTGCCACCGCCGCCACCATGATTCCTGCTGCTGACGGCTCATCTACCATGGGTCAGCGCTGCTGACAGGAAGAAGGACGCCACGACGACCAGGGACAACAGGACAGCTCTTAGGACAGAGGCTCAACGGACAACGAGATCTTCTCGTGGAGGAAGCTAAGGTGTTTCAGATTGGTAATGTTATATTGATTACTCCGTACCTAACTTATGACTACCAATCCTATTTTCCCGTTTCATAGTTTCAAACAACAGTGATTAATATTTTAAATGAAGATTCACCTCATAACTTTCCCTTAAGTGTTATGGAAACAATGGCATATGACCCTGTCAAAGATAATGATGCTCATACAATAGATCATTCACTCTTAAATAATATTAAGTCTTAAAGAACCTAAGTGTAGTTATTATTTTAGCGATACAGAACACTCTATACCCCTTAACTTAAGAAGAACTTCCTTAAATATCCTGTCCCACAACATCAGTAGTGTACCATTACATCTTGACATTTTACTTGATCAATGTCTTCCTTTATTTCATGTGAAATTTCATACGAGTATTATAGGCTTGTGTGAGACGCCTCTTAGTGATGAAATCTGTGGTCATTATAAAATAAGGAATTACAACGAATATTTAAAAAAAAGAACACCAGTGGTGGTGGTTTAGCTCTCTACCTGCACAAATTATACGAAGGCTCTCTCATGCAGAACTATACTTTTACAATTACCCTATCTAGAATCTTTGTTTCTTGCTGTAACACAACCATACACGTTTCTAGTAGGTTTACTTTACAGACCACCAAATTCAAGTATTGTGACTTTTGTCATCAGTAGATCTCTTGATTGGTCTTATAAGTAGAGCACAATTACCATGTTATATTTTAGGTGATTTTAATATAAACTTACTGGCTAAGCATGACTGTGTACAAAGCTTATCCGATTTATTTGATTCATACACATATTTTCCAGTGACAACTAAACCAACAAGAGTTACTAAGTCGTCAGCCACATTCATAGATCATGTATGGACGAATGATGTAAATTATAATTTTAGTGGAGTAATTTATTCATCAGTCAGTGATCATTTCCCAGTGTTTAGCTCGTTTCCTGCACTGTTATTCCACAAATATTGGGATAAAATCATAACTAAAAGGATGATAAATGACAATTATATAAGTGATTTTACAGCTGAGCTACAAGAATATAACTGGGTAGCAGCCATGACTAGCCCTTGCGTAAGTGACGGTTTAGACGTATACGTAACTAAATTTTCAAACATCTGTAACAAATATTTTCCAGTTAAAACCTTCATAATCAAAGATTAGTATAGTAATAAGCCTTACATAACTCAAGGCCTACGGAAATCTATAAAACAAAGAAACAGACTACAGAAACTTTACGCAAAATGGCCATTAACTTACAATGCAATATTAAAAAAAAATATAGAAACACATTAACTTCTTTAATTAGGATTGCTAAAGATAATTATTATAAGTCTAAATTTAAAGAAAATCCAGGAAATACTAAAAAAAAAAAAAATAGATAAATAAAACCTGGGAGATGATTAATGGTATTATGGTTAAGAGTCTTCGGGAAAATCCTAAGTCTATAACATTTCATGGCAAAACTATTTCCCAGAGTAATGAGGTGGCTGAAGCTTTTAATGATTACTTCAGTAGCATTGCAAGCAGTCTTGTTACAAACATTCCTCCAGCACCAGTGCCATTCACTCGCTACTTACCGGAACCGACTCAATTTTAATTTTTTTTATTCAGCCAACCGTTCAAAAAGAAACTGAAAATATAATAAAACATTTGAAAATAGCTTCTCCCGGCTATGATGATATAGGTGTTAAAGTAATAAAAAAGTGCAGTAATATAATACCCCCATTTTTTACTTACATAATTAATAGATCTTTTGAAGAAGGCACTTTTCCTAAACATCTCCAGGTGACCAAAATTGTTCCAGTGTTTAAATAAAAAGGCGATAAACTATTTCATACAAATTATAGACCCATAGCTATCTTATCAGCTTTTAGCAGAATATTTGAAAAGGTAATGGCCTCAAGACTCATGGATTATCTCACTCAAAACTTAATATTAACAGACTAACAGTTTAGACCTAAATATAGTACTGAATTGGCCTTGCAACAGTTATGTCAATATATTTATGATGCAATGGACGAGAAGTGTTACAATATTAGTGTTTTGTGATTTAACCAAAGCTTTTGATACCATTTCTCATCCAACACTGCTAGAAAACTTTAAAAAACTATGGAATTCGAGGCACAGCTAATAATTGGTTTAAGAGTTACCTTAGTCACATACAACAGTACACTATATATAATAATCAATAATGTTCTCAGAAAGCAATTACATTTGATGTTCAAGGCTCAATAACAGGGCTCTTACTATTTTTGGGATACATTAATTATTTACCATGCTGTAGTGAAGTACTACAATTTTTACTTTTCGCTGACGATACATCAATATTACTCAAAAATAGAAATATTAAGGATTTGGAGAAAATTACAAATGAAGAAATGGTCAAGGTTGCAAATATTAAAAAGACCAGTTTTATGATAAATCGATCCCTGATGCCTCATCCACCCTTATTAACTATCACAATTGACAATATTCCTATAAGTCAGCTCAGCGAAGTGAAATTCCTTGAAATTACTATTGATAATACCCTTAAACTCTCATATTGATACTTTGAAAACCAAACTTAGTAAAATAACAGGTCTATTGTATAGAATAAGGAATCAGCTGCCCATTGAATGTATAAAATTAATTTACATGTCAGCGGTACATCCACATTTATTGTATTGTTATGCTGTGTTGGGTGGAGCATTAAAAACTTTAATTAACAGTCTTTTTCTCACACAGAAGAAAATGCTTCGTATTATGTTCTACCGTCACCGTTATGATCACACTTCTTTGCTCTTCATTGAACTCAAAATACTCAACCTCCATGACATCATAAAATTACAGACAATTTCATTTGTACATGCATCGCTAAATTCCTTCCCTGTACACTGTGGCTTCCAATCACTAACAAGAAACAGACAAAACCTCCGTATTCCGCTGTGCCGCACCGACCATGCACAGTAGAGTGTCCTGGTGCGGGCAGCAGGCTCTGGAACACACTGCCACAGGATATTGAAGGCATCACCCAACGAGACAATTTTAAGAAAAAAATTAAAACACTTCTTCATAACACCCACCAATAACAACTATAACTTGTGTCTAGTGATTTCAGTGCATTACACTTATTCACTTATTATTAGCCTATATATTAATGTATGTTGTTAGTATTATTGTTATTAATATTATTTTTTTACGGTATTATTATTGTTATTATTATTATTATTATTATTTTTATTATTATTATTATTATTATTATTATTATTATTATTATTATTATTATTATTACTATTATTATTATTATTATTATTATTATTATTATTATTATTATTATTATTACTATTATTATTACTATTATTAGTATTATTATATTATATTATTATTATTATTATTATTATTATTATTATTATTATTATTATTATTATTATTATTGTTATTATTATTATTATTATTATTATTATTATTACTATTATTATTATTATTATTATTATTATTATCAATATTATTGTTATTATCATTATTATTGTTATCATTATTATTATTATTATTATTATTATTTTTATTATTATTGTTATTATTATTATCATTATTATTATTATTATTATTATTATTATTATTATTATTATTATTATTTTTATTATTATTATTATTATTATTGTTATTATTATTATTATCATTATTATTATTATTACTATTTTCTATAATATATATTATTTTAATAGACAATGACCCACATCACATGTACCTGCTCAATTTACAAGTAGTAGTTGGTCCGCAGTAAAGCTTCGGCTTATCGGACCATAGGCTATAAAACTGTACATATTTATATGTAAATGTAAATCTTAGGGGCCAATAAAATATCTTGTATCTTGTATCTTGTCTAGATATCAGTACACTCGGTCGAAATCGCGATTCAGAAATGTCACCTTCACCCGATGCAAACTGCCTTGTCATGTTATCGTGCAGTGTAAGGTTGTTCTTGATAGCTAAGGAAGACTCATTCAACCCTGATGCATTTTGTCCCGTCCACAAAAGGGTAGGTCATTATATGCAATTATCATGATCATGCTCAGTCTCAGGCTGCTTAACAAACATCTTCAGGAAACTTTTCGCGTCCTTCTCTGTCCAATCCATCATAACATCATCATTAATCCCCAAATCATCATCATCTTATGCACCTAAAAAACGTATAAAACCCAAGGTATGCTTCATCCATCATCCTAACTCAGCACTTCCTTTAATTAACATTAGATATGCTGGATTATTCAGTGGCATTGTCACAGATGTTACGCGTTACTCTGCATCATACAAACATTTCTTTGACACGGGTACTGCTGTTAACCTTATCAAGATGGACGTATTTTCGAAGACTCTCTTGTTTATCTTCTAAGAATCACATCATTGCATTATCTCCTGATATTAATTTCAATGATAGATCTGGGAGAGCATTTTCAATCTCTCGTTCTGTCACTCTTTGAAGCTGCTGGATTTTTTTTTGTGTAGGAGGGACACCGACCAAGGACAAAAAAAAAAAAAAAACAATAAGAAAAAGCCCACTGAAATGCCAGTCACCGAATAGGGTCCGAAGCGGTAGTCAAAAATTTTAAGATAAGTGTCTTGAAACCTCCTTCCTGAAAGAGTTCAAGTCATAGGAAGATGAAAGTACAGAAGCGAGCAGAGTGTGACAGAGTTTACCAGAGAAGGGAACGAATGATTGAGAATACTGGTTAACTCTTGCATTAGAGAGGTGGACAGAATATCGGTAAGAGAAAGAATAAAGTCTTGTGCAGCGAGGTCGCAGGAGGAGGAGAGCAGTTAGCGTGAAAATAGCGGTAGAAGATAACTACAGATGCAACATTGCGGCGATGAGAAAGAGGCTTACAGTTAGAGGAGGCTGACAGTTAGAGGAAAGGAGTTGATGAGACGAAAAACTTTTGATTCCACCCTGTCTAAAAGAGCGGTATATGTGAAACCCCCAGACATGTGAAGCATACCCCATACATAAACGGATAAGGCCCTTATACAGAGTTGAGAAAAACTGGCAGAGACGTCTCAGAACACCTAAATTCATAGAAGCTGTTTTAGCTAGAGATGAGATGTGAAGTTTCCAGTTTAGATTATAAGAAAAGGAGAGACCGAGGATGTTCAATGTAGAAGAGGGGGACACTTAAGTCATTGAACAAGAGAGGATAGTTGTCTGGAAGGCTGTATTGAGCTGATAGATGGCGGAATTGAGTTTTTTGAGGATTTGAAGAATACTAAGTTTGCTTTGCCCAGATCAGAAATTTCAGAGAGATCAGAAGTCAGGCGTTCTGTGGCTTCCCTGCGTGAATTGTTTGCTTCCTGAAGGGTTGGAGGTCTGTGAAAAAAGTTTCACTAAAATCTTTAAAAGAGGATGACCAAGACTCAGTAAGGAAAACATGAAAATCACCAGTAGAGCGGCCTTGACGGAACCCATACTGGCGATGAGATAGAAGGTTTTGAAGTGATAGATGTTTAAGAATCTTCCTGTTGATGATAGATTCAAAAACTTCAGATAGGCAGGAAATTAAAGCAGTAGGACGGTAGTTTGAGGGATTAGAACGGTCACCCTTTTTAGGCACAAGCTGAATGTATGAATTTATGAAATACAAATTTATGAAATTCCAGAGAAACCATGTTGACATACATAAACCATTCTATCTCGTATTCAATATCTGCAGAAAAGCGAACACACCCGGGTATAGAGAGGGCAAGCTTAGAAAATGGTGACATCGATGGTGTGCAGAAGATAGGAAATTATGTAAGAGAAAAAGCATTGGCAGCAACAAGACTGAACACATACATAAAAGACATGAGCCCAAACATGACAATCCATCCTATGTATGAAACAAAACGTTTCATGCCGGATTATATGTAAGAATCATTCACAAGACTCCGCCTCATGTCTCACAGCCTTAGGGTGGAAGATGGGAGAAGGAGTCGCACACCACGAGAGCAGCGTCTCTGTCAGTGCGATGGTGTGCAGGTGCAGACTGAGAAACATGTGCTAATTGAGTGTCCTTTGTCAACACTGTCGTGACAGGTACCCGATGCAAACATCGGGCGACCTTCTTCGAGAAACTAATCATCTTCGTGAGCTGCGTGGATATGGCCACGATGTATTGAATACTTATTAAAGGAGAACTTGTTTTGATGTTTTTAAACATGTTCTCTGGATATTTTTTGTATTTCATTTGGGGATTTTTTTCTTTTTTTTTGTGTGTAGGAAGGACACTGGCCAAGGGCAACAAAAATCTAATAAAAAAATGCCCACTGAAATGCCAGTCCCATAAAAGGGTCAAAGCAGTGGTCAAAAATTGATTGATAAGTGTCTTGAAACCTCCCTCTTGAAGAATTTCAAGTCATAGGAAGATGGAAATACAGAAGCAGGCAGGGAGTTCCAGAGTTTACCAGAGAAAGGGATGAATGATTGAGAATACTGGTTAACTCTTGCGTTAGAGAGGTGGACAGAATAGGGGTGAGAGAAAGAAGAAAGTCTTGTGCAGCGAGGCCGCGGAAGGAGGAGAGGCATGCAGTTAGCAGGATCAGAAGAGCAGTTAACATGAAAATAGCGGTAGAAGACAGCGAGATATGCAACATTGCGGCGGTGAGAGAGAGGCTGAAGACAGTCAGTTAGAGGAGAGGAGATGATGAGACGAAAAGCTTTTGATTCCACCCTGTCTAGAAGAGCAGTATGAGTGGAACCTCGCTAGAAAAGTGAAGCATACTCCATACATGGACGGATAAGGCCCTTGTACAGCGTTAGCAGCTGGAGGGGTGAGAAAAAGTGGCGGAGACGTCTCAGAACACCTAACTTCATAGAAGCTGTTTTAGCTAGAGATGAGATGTGAAGTTTCCAGTTCAGATTATAAGTAAAGGACAGACCGAGGATGTTCAGTGTAGAAGAGGGGGACAGTTGAGTGTCATTGAAGAAGAGGGGATAGTTGTCTGGAAGGTTGTGTCGAGTTGATAGATGGAGGAATAGTGTTTTTGAGGCATTGAACAATACCAAGTTTGCTCTGCCCCAATCAGAAATTTTAGAAAGATCAAAAGTCAAGCGTTCTATGGCTTCCCTGCGTGATATGTTTACCTCCTGAAGGGTTGGACGTCTATGAAAAGACGTGGGAAAGTGCAGGGTGGTATCATCAGCGTTGGAGTGGATAGGACAAGAAGTTTGGTTTAGAAGATCATTAATGAATAATAAGAAGAGAGTGGGTGACAGGACAGAACCCTGAGGAACACCACTGTTAATAGATTTAGGAGAAGAACAGTGACCGTCTACCACAGCAGCAATTGAACGGTCAGAAAGGAAACTTGAGATGAAGTTACAGAGAGAAGGATAGAAACCGTAGGAGGGTAGTTTGGAAATCAAAGCTTTGTGCCAGACTCTATCAAAAGCTTTTGATATGTCCAAGGCAACAGCAAAAGTTTCACCAAAATCTCTAAAAGAGGATGACCAAGACTCAGTAAGGAAATCCAGAAGATCACCAGTAGAGCAGCCTTGACGGAACCCATACCGGCGATCAGATAGAAGGTTGTGAAATAATAGATGTTTAATAATCTTCCTGTTGAGGATAGATTAAAAAACTTTAGATAGGCAGGAAATGAAAGCAATAGGACGGTAGTTTGAGAGATTAGAACAGTCACCCTTTTTAGGAACAGGTTGAATGTAGGCAAACTTCCAGCAAGAAGGAAAGGTAGATGTTGACAGACAGAGCTGAAAGAGTTTGACTAGGCAAGGTGCAAGCACAGAGGCACAGTTTCGGAGAACAATAGGAGGGACCCTATCAGGACCATAAGCCTTCCGAGGGTTTAGACCAGCGAGGGCATGGAAAACATCATTGCAAAGAATTTTAATACGTGGCATGAAGTAGTCAGAGGGTGGAGGAAAGGGAGGAACAAGTCCAGAATCGTCCAAGGTAGAGTTTTTAGCAAAGGTTTGAGCGAAGAGTTCAGCTTTAGAAATAGATGTGATAGCAGTGGTGTCATCTGGTTGAAATAGAGGAGGGAGAGAAGAAGAAGCAAAGTTATAGGAGATATTTTTGGCTAGATGCCAGAAATCACGAGGGGAGTTAGATATTGAAAGGTTTTGACATCTTCTGTTAATGAAGGAGTTTTTGGCTAGTTGGAGAACAGACTTGGCATGGTTCTGGGCAGAAATATAAAGTGTTAAATAAAGTTAAAGTTAATATAAGTGTTAAATAAAGTTAAAGTTAAAGTTAATAAAGTTAAATAAAGAAATATAAAGTGTTATGCGCTCAGCACACAAAGACGGGTCTCTGACACGGAAGCAGTAGTTATTCCAAGGAAAATCAGTAAAATACCTCCTCAGGTACCCCCCAACTAGCAGAGGCAAAACGCCAGAGGCACCTTCGCTTAGGGGGATCCTGAGGAGGGATTGGAGCGATAGGACAAGATAAAGATATGAGATTGTGATCGGAGGAGCCTAACGGAGAAAAAAGGGTGACAGCATAAGCAGAAGGATTAGAGGTCAGGAAAAGGTCAAGAATGTTGGGCGTATCTCCAAGACGGTCAGGAATACGAGTAGGGTGTTGCACCAATTGCTCTAGGTCATGGAGGATAGCAAAGTTGTAGGCTAGTTCACCAGGATGGTCAGTGAAGGGAGAGGAAAGCCAAAGCTGGTGGTGAACATTGAAGTCTCCAAGAATGGAGATCTCTGCAAAAGGGAATAGGGTCAGAATGTACTCCACTTTGGAAGTTAAGTAGTCAAAGAATTTCTTATAATCAGAGGAGTTAGGTGAGAGGTATACAGCAGAGATAAATTTAGTATGAGAGTGACTCTGTAGTCGTAGCCAGATGGTGGAAAACTCGGAAGATTCAAGAGCGTAGGCACGAGAGCAGGTTATTTGTCTAGTTTTTATGATACCGACTATTTGTATCTATCTCTCGAGACAAAACACCAGAGGCATCTCCGTTTAGGGGGATCCTGAGCGATAGATTAAGATACATATAATTACATTGTGATCCGAGGAGCCCAACGGAGAAGAGAGGGTAACAGCATAAGCAGGATTAGAGGTTAGGAAAAAGTCAAGAATGTTAGGCGTCAGGAATACGAATGGGATGTTGCACCAGTTGCTTTAGGTCGTATAGGGTAGCACAGTTAAAAGCTAGTTCACCTGGATGGTCAGTGAAGTGCCCCACTTTGGAAGTTAAGTGGTCAAAGAATTTGTTATAGTCAGAGTAGTTACGTGAGAAGTATATATTACAGATAAATTTAGTTTGAGAGTGACTCTCAAACGTAGTTGCAACCAGATGGTGGAAAACTTGGAAGATTCAATTGCGTGGGCACGAGAGCAGATTAAGTCATTGCGCACATAAACGCAACGTCCAGATTTGGATTGAAAATGTGAATAGATAAAATAGGAGAGAAAAGAAAAGGGGCTACTGTCAGTTGCCTCAGACACCTGTATTTCAGTGAGGAAAAGAAGATGATGTTTAGTAGAGGAGAGCTGGTGCTCTACAGATTGAAAATTAGATGTAATACCGCAAATGTTGCAGAAGTTAATGAAGAAAAAGTTGAAGGGGGTGTCAAAACACTTAGGGTCGATACTAGAACAGTCCAACCTAGGGACATTTGTGGTCCCCTCCTCAGATTGGGATTCCAAGGTTGGTGTAGGAGTTGCCATGATAATTTTGAATTTTGAGTGAAGGGTGTGTATTTAATAAGGTTCTAGTAGTTTTGTGTGAAGGAAGAGAATTGTCTTTAGATGGCAGGTTGTGAGACACAAAGGGAAACGTTCAGTGAGATCACAGCTGAGTTTAATAATAAGTTCACAGCACTCCCTGATCCAGTCTTTTAGACCTCACTGGGAGTAATAATCGTTTCGGCAGGTGCCTATTGCCCCCTTCTTATATATTGCCTCCTCCTTAAAAATCAAACTCAGCAAATGTTCGGTTGTGAAACAGCAAGTCAAATTCCTTGGCCATAAAGTCGACATACATGGTATTCACACTTTAGATGACACGGTAAATGCTGTGAAAAATTTCCCTGTTACTACTAATATCGATCAGATCAGGCAATTCATCGGTCTTACTGGATTTTATCGCCTTATCGCCTTATGAATTTTATCGTCATATCGCTCAGCTTCTCATTCATTTGTTCAAGAAAAATTATGCATGCATCTGGTCTGAAATGAAAAAAAAAAAAAAAAATGCCCTTGATCTTCTCAAAACTGCCTTGTGTCAAGCACCAATTCTTGCTTTTTCTAATTTCAAGAAAGATTTCACCTTATACACAGACGCTTCAGGCTTTGGAATCGGTGCTATTCTCATGCAAAAGGATTCACTTGGTAAACATGCGTTTTAGCGTATGCTAGCAGACTTCTCAATAAGGCAGAACAAAATTATGAAGTCACGAAGCGTGAAAGTCTCGCTGTGATCTGAGCGTTACGTTATTTTCGTGAACTCATATTAAGCTGTATAATTCATGTCCACATTGATCATTATGCTGTCATAGAGACCTTCAAAAGCAGCTTGACGGGTCAATTTCCTCGCTGGCAATTCACGATTCAAGAATTCAATCCTACATTTTCATATCTTCCCGTTAAGGCAAACTCAGTGGTCGACGCAATGTTGCCGCTATTTCATCCATCACAGAGAATCCTGCCATGCTGACCATGGATGAGATCGAGAAACATCAACTCTCAGACACATTGTGTTTTAGTATTGCACATTACCTTGGATCTGGTGACGAGACAAATCTTCCTAGGTTGCAAATGAGTGCTGATACGTTTTTCATCCAAGACGGTCTCTTGTATAAGTCTAGTGATGTCTCTACTGATAATTCTAGTGAGCGTTTATCTCAGCTCGTGATACTCAGCTCAGTCGTTAGTGAGTATCATCCTTCACCTTCTCCACGACTCACCTCACGCAGGATACCCAGGTCGAGATAGATGCCTTGCATAAGTAAAACGATCATACTTTTTGGCCGAGTATGAGGAAAGATATTTTTCATCATTGTGCGCTCTGTCCTCAGTGTTCTTCACACCGTACATCACAGTCCCTCACTTTATCCCATCGCTTCAGTTCCTTGGGATTCAGTCTCCGTTGCTTTGCTCAAACTTCCACTTACAGAGAACGGTGGATAGTTTCACCCGTTTCATCATTCTCGTTTCTCTCCAGGACAAAACTGCAAATTCTGTTGGTCGTGCGATCATTGACAACATAATTTGTCCCTATGCCTCCTCATGTCCTCTTATCTGACAATGGCACTGAATTCAATAACGCTGTCTAACAGGAGATTTGTAAATAAATTCATATCAAGAAATGTAACATTGTTTCTCACTCGCCCAGCTCAAACGGCAAAGTAGAACATTGTAATAAACGTATCCTTGATGTTCTGCATTACATAAAAAGAACAAAGCACTCATTGGACAAATGGCTTCCTCAGCTAGTCTGGGGCCGGATTCATCAAGCTATGTACCACACCAAACTCCTGGTAATTCCGCCAACATGATAAGCTGCTATTCAGCAAACACATACGACTTGGTAACTCGCCTGCTGGTAAGTTACGACTGCTCTCTGGCGCTAACACCACCACCTTATTTACGAGGACGAAGGAGAGTCATCAGCTGGAGGATGTTTTATCCTCTAGTTGCTTACATAGGTGAGTTCTGAAAGTGAATACTAATTTGTGATAATCTCTGTTGCTGCAAAAGTCGGTAAATTTGTAAAAATAATCAAAATAAACGCAGTAGATCATGTAAAGTACTTTGATAAGGCTGACCGTGTGGGTGGCTGATGGCGGTGTTGTGTCGTCATTTTACAACCTGTTTTAAGATGTTTTAACATTATGTCTGTAAAAAAGACCCTTGGATGAGTTCAGTATTGAGTACATATGACAAACATGAGTGATATGTGCACGTACAGTATCATGAAGACAACAGCAAGGCGGCGACAGTCACAGGTCATTACCGCCATCCGCGTTACCACTTCTCTCGTGGCTTCATTGTTATTAATTGCCCTCATTACATTGCTCCCGAACTTATAAGATAAAACTAACTCTTAAACAACCAGTAGGTGTGTGTATGTGTGGGGACGTGTGGTGACGCGGGGAACAGGCTGCAAGGTGTAGTGGGAGGGCAAAGGGTATGTTTGGGGGGAGGACCAGCACTTGAATTTATTCGTTTACAAAATTGTAATGAAATATGATGTTCCGTATGTTTCTTTTCTTATTTTGCGTGCTGGCAGGACAAGCAGTTTAATATGCTGCTGTGTGTAAACTATATGTTGTGTTTTTAGGCGAATTACGTTGTTTTAGTAGATCTATTTCTCTGTGTTGTATAGGTGAAGGATCATTTTGGTGTTCCCTTTGTTTTAAGCTCCACATGGTCATTTTGTTGTTGAGGACAGGTGTCGAGCGGCAGGGAGCAATTGTGAGGGTAGCTATGATCCTTTGTGTTTAGGAAAATGTGAAATACAAACACACGTGTTTAGTTGCCAGACGCCACCAGCTAAGGTCACCCCCTCCCCCGACCCAGGGGCATAAAAGAGGCTGTGACCCAGCCTCGTCCTTCTTTACAGCTCTGCTTTCGTGTCCTCTATGTCTACCTAAAGCAAGGTTAAGCTCATATGGAAATATCGAGCACGTGGTGTTTTTGGTGTCGACTTGAAGTATTTCTGAAAGGACAGTAATACTAGTAAGTGATTTGTCTGGTTTTACATTAGTCCTACCAAGGAAAAAAAGGGGAAGATTACTGTTCCCAGGCTGGTCGGTGGGCACTTCTTGTGGTCAGGGGCATCACCCATAGTGTGGCCCCGTGTTCCTGACAAAATAAATGTCTATCTTGAAATAGGTAACTAGATTTGTCAAGTTGAAGCAAGCAGATATACGAGTAGTGGTGTTGTAGATGGCAGTAAATGCCAGAGGGAGGTTGAGATAAGGTGTGGTGGTGGTGATGGTGGGAGCAACAGATATGATGGTATATGTGTTGTGTTGTTCATTAATTATAAACCCTTATAAAAGTAGGTGTGATGATGCTGTATGTGTGCTGTGTGGGAAAAATATAGGTATTAAGGCAGGTGTGGTGATGGTGTGTTGTTTGGTGGGAGGGTTGGGGGCAGCAGGTGCTAGACATTTGTGTAAAAAAAATTAAAAAAAATAAATAAATAATAATAATAATAATAATAATAATAATAATAATAATAATAATAATAATAATAATAATAAATAAACTGATGGTGGTGGTATATGATTGTGACATTATGAAGCCAGAGACTGAAAAGGAACGTTAACTTATATGAAGCCAGAGATGGAAGAGGAATAATTACAAGTTGGATATACTGATGGTTATGGATTGATAAAAGTTTAATTTTTTTGTCAGAATAAAGACCGATATTACTAATGTGTTACTCATGCCATGACTTATTGTTTTCATCTTGTTAAAGTTGTTTCTTTATAAGTTACTAAAGCTTTGACAACTAACACTGTTAATAAACTACCTTTTAGTATAATCATTGCTTATTCATCATAAACTTTACAATCAGCTAACATAAAAACATTTTCGTTAATCAAAGTTACCTTTTCCAGCCTTCATGAAATTCCTGTGGGCGATAGAACACGACAGACGGCGCAGGGAAAGGGTCTTCAGGTATCGTCTTGAACCACTGGACGTCAGCGATTACCACTTGCTGCGGTATTATCGTCTGTCTTGCCAGGAGATCTTGCAGCTATATGATATATATGCAGCTTGAGCCACAGTTAGCCAGACCCACTCACAGGACTTCATCAATTCCATTCCACACTCAAGTCGTGCTTGCCCAGTGCTTCTTTGCAAGTGGATGATTTCAAAATGTGCAAGTGATACTGCTGATCTCAGTCAACCCTCTACCTCAAGAGTGATCGATGGTGTTACCAAGGCTTTTCTCAAACAAAGCAAGAAGGGAAATCAAAATGCCTACGAGTCAGCAAGACATCACCCTTAAGGAGCAGGAGTGTCATGCCGTTGCAGGTTTCCCTTCTGTGATAGGTGCAATTCACTGCATACATGTGCCTATTAAAGCCCCAAGGTATGTACGTACGTACCTTAACAGGAAGAGGAAATAATCCCTCATCATACAAGTTGTAACCGACAGCAAAATGAGGTTGATCACCTTCAATGCAAGGTTTCCTGGGAGTGTGCATGACTCGTACATACATGTATGGCGCCAGAGTCTCTCCTGTGACAACAGTTTATGGACGGCAGATTTGGAGATTCGCTACTTCTTGGTGAGTAGCTTTTCATTTGTTTGTTGATTTATTTTCAGTTAATGTGAGTCAAATTTCAAATCAAACGATAAGTTTTCTAAATATCTAATTATACTCTTGTCTGTAATATAATAGATTGTTGAATCCAAAATTTAATACTAACTTTGTTTATCAAATATTTGCTAATAATGTTTATCTTACTAGTATCACGTATGAAACAATTCTTATTTTTATCATAGTATATTTTCTTGTTTGTCTTCTGTAAATGTAACTGTAAATAATAGTTTTGTTTGTGTGCTTGAAAAAAAAATGTTGCTTCTGTGTGAGGATTCTTCTACCTAGGAAAAGAGCAATCTGTATAAAAAATTAAATGAATTGTAAAGTAATGTGAAGGTCAATTGTTCATGAACAAGAAAAATGGCTGTTAAAGTAATGTAACAGTTAGTTAGTGGTGAGCATTTACCTGGACAAATATTTTTCATGTGCCTCTTATTTAGGTGGCTCCGGCTATTCTCTGGAACTCTTCTAGATGACTCCTGTGAGCCATCCAAGAATTGTTGGTGAGCAAGCCTAAAACAACAGCTATGCAAAGACACGTGAGGTGATTGAGCAGACGTTTGGGACGCTGAAATCAAGATTCCGCTGTCTGCACGGGTCTGGTGGCAGCCTGCAGTATGGCCAAATCAAGTGTGCTCATATACCAGTAGCATGCATGCTGTTGCATAATATGTGTATTTAGAGAAAAATTCCCCTGGATGAGCCACTCCTTGATGCTGATGACCCTGGAGCAGAAGAGTATAGAGAAGACATTCAAGCTGGACTAGCTCGCCGGAGGACTCTCATCGAAGAGGTTTTTTTTCATAGTCTCTCTCTCTCTCTCTCTCTCTCTCTCTCTCTCTCTCTCTCTCTCTCTCTCTCTCTCTCTCTCTCTCTCTCTCTCTCTCTCTCTCTCTCTCTTAATGCTTAGTGCCCTTAGTGTCTTTCAGTATGCTAATGTACACTTAAATATTGCTAAAATAAAAGAGAGGTCTATTAAACAGATTTACTATAACCCAAAAAATAACAGAAATGGTGGACCCAACATTTAAAATAATGACATTAATGGTAATATATATTGAAAATACTAAAAAGACCTTAAAAATAAAGCTAATATTCTACTATCATAGTTACAATTAAAAATAATATGCTAATAACATATATTTAAACTTGAAAAAAAAAAAACTTGCTAGTAATGTAATATTATATTAAGACTAAAAAGTAACATAATAATAATCTGTCATACTAAAACTTGGAAGGGACATGATAATAACCTAAAACTAACACCAAGCAGCAAAATTTATCACATTTTTCTTCTGCAATCTTTACAAGGCAGATGGCTATCAAACCCATATACCGATTTAGATTATTATTAATTATTTCTAATTGGCTTCCCAACCTCTCCACGGCAACTCTCACATTTCTAGTTTTTGTAAAGATGCCTTCCTGTATCCCCCTCATCCGAGGCACTGCCAGATTTTCTGCCCTGTCTGTGTGCCTCCCCTTGGGAACAACAGCTGGCAAAGTTGCTTGAGTGGCAAATGGAGATGGGCGTGGAGTGTGCTGACTGCTCTGTCATTGCAGGAGGTGAAGGAGGTTAAGAGGTAGATGGTGATAGCAGTCGTGTTTGATGCCTGCTCAATCCAAAAGCAAGTGAAGGAGCTTTTTTTTTTTTTATGTAGGAGGGACACCGACCAGGAGCAATAAAAAAATAATAGTAATAAATAAATAAAATGAATAGGGCCAGAAGCGGTAGTAAAAAAATATAAGGATAAGTGTCTAGAACCCTCCCTCTTGAAAGAGTTTAAGTCATAGGAAGTTGGAAATACAGAAGCAGGCAGGGAGTTACAAATTTTACCACAGAAAGGGATGAGTGACTGAGAATGCTGGTTAACTCTTCCATTAGAGAGGTGGACAGAATAGAGATGAGAGAAAGAAGAAAGTCTTGTGCAGCGAGGCCGCGGGAGGAGGGGAGGCATCAAATTAGTAAGATCAGAATAGCGAGGATGAACTGTTTACTTCCTGAAGGGTTGGACGTCTGTGAAAACGACGTGGAAAAGTGCAGGGTGGTATCATCAGCGTAGGAGTGGATAGGACAATAAGTTTTGTTTAGAAGATCATTGATGAATAAAAAAAGAGAGTTGGTAACAGGACAGAACCCTGAGGAACACCACTGTTAATAGATTTAGGAGAAGAACAATTACCGTCTACCATAGCAGCAAGAGAACGGTCAGAAAGGAAACTTGAGATGAAGATAGAGAGCGAAGGATAGAAGCCATAGGAGTGTACTTTGGAAATCAAGGGTTTGTATCAGACTCTGTCAAAAGCTTTTGATATGTTTAAGACAACAGCAAATGTTTTACCAAAATCTCTAAAAGAGGATGACCAATACTCAGTAAGGAAAGCCAGAAGATCACCAGTAGAGCTATCTTAACGGAACCTACATTGGCGATACGAAAGAATGTTGTGAAGTGATAGATGTTTAAGAATCTTCTTGTTGAGGATAGATTCAAAAACTTTAGATAGGCATGAAATTAAAACAATAGGACAGGCAGTTAGGAACAGGCTGAATGTAGGTAAACTTCCAGGAAGAAGGAAAGGTAGATGTTGACACACAGAGTTGAAAGAATTTGAATAGGCAAGGTGCAAGCACGGAGGCACAATTTCGGAGAACAATAGGAGCGACCCCATCAGATCCACAAGCCTTCCGAGGGTTTAGGCCAGCGAGGGGATGCAAAATGTTTTAGCATGAAGTAGTCAGAGGATGGAGGAGAGGAAAGAACAAGCCCTGAATCATCCAAGGTAGAGTTTTTTGGCAGTGGTTTGAGCGAAGAGTCCAGCCTTAGAGATAGATGTGATAGCAGTGCTATCTGTTGGAAATAAAGGAGGGAAAGAAGAAGAAGCAAAGTTATTGAATGATGCTTTTGGCTAGATGTCAGAAGTCACGAGGAGGGTTAGATCTTGAAAGATGTTGACACTTTCTATTAATGAAAGGGTTTTGGCTAGTTGAAGAACAGGCTTGGCATGGTTATGGACACAAATATAAAGTGTATGATATTCTGGTGATGGAAGGCTTAAGTAGCTTTTGTGGCCCACCTCTCTATCACGTATAGCACGAGAACAGGCTGTGTTAAACTCATGTTTGGAAGATAAAGGTCGAATAAAAGAGTGAGGAGTGTACACCTCCAAGCCAAACACTATCACCTCTCTTTTGCGCTCGGCATAAAGAGACGGGCCTCTGTCACGGAACCAGTTTTCATTCCAAGAAAAATGTGCTCCACTTTGGAAGTTAATAAGCCAAAAAAATTCTCAAATTCAGAGGAGTTAGGTGAGAGGTATGCAGCACAGATAAATTTAGTTTGAGAGTGACTCTGTAGTCTTAGCCGGATGGTGGAAAACTTGGAATATTCAAGAGCGTGGGCACGAGAGCACGTTAAGTCACTGCTCACATAAACGAAACATCCAGATTTGGAAATGAAGATAGAGAAAGTAGGAGGGAACGGAAAAGGAGCAACTGTCAGTTGTCTCAGACACTTGTGTTCCAGTTAGGAAAAGTAGATGAGGTTTAATAGTGGAGAGGTGGTGTTCTACAGATTGAAAATTATATCTAACACCGCGAATGTTGCAGTTAATGAAGAAAAAATTGAGGGGGATGTCAAGGTACTTAGGGTCGATATCAGAAGAGCAGTCCGACCTGGGGACATTTGTGGTCCCCTCCCCATATGGGGACTCCGAGGCTGGTGTAGGAGTCGCTATGATAATTTTGTATTTTGGATAAAGGGTATGTGTGTAATTAGGTGCTTTTAGTTTTGTGTGAAGGAAGAGAGTTGTCTTTAGAGGGCAGGCTGTGACTGCCCCCTTATGTTGTGAGACACAAAGGGAAACGTTCAGTGAGGTCACAGTTGGGTTTAATGATAAGCTCACAGCACTCCCTGATCCACTGCTTTAGACCTCATTGGGAGTAATTGTCGTTTCGGCAGGTGCCTACTGTCCGCTATAGGAGATGGCGATGAGAGTGATAAGGGCTGGACAGGGAGAGGGAGTGATGAGGGCTGGACAGGGTAAGTGCGGGGTGATGAAGGCTGGACAGGGAGAGTATGGAGTGATGAGGGCTGGACAGGGAGAGTGCGGAATGATGAGGGCTGGATAAGGAGAGTGCAGAGTGTTGTGTGCTGCACTGGTGAAGGACCGTGGTGGCTTTGCTGGTCCCTGGCTGGGGTGAGGGCAATCTAGATGCCTCAGCCACACACACACACACACACACACACACACACACACACACACACACACACACACACACACACACACACACACACACACACTCACACACACACACACACACACACACACACACACACACACACACACACACACACACACACACACACTCACACACACACACACACACACACACACACACACACACACACACACACACACAGCGCGCAACGGAGTTACGTCCTGTCAGGAATTCTTTTGGCGGCACAGCTTCACAACCTGACAACCACTTGTCAGCACGGTGATAACTGCCTCCAGGCCCAATGTAGCCGCAAGTCTTGCACACCATTTCGGATGCGTCGCTGCCTCGAGGCTGGGTTGGGTACCAGCTCAGTATCAAGTAGCCAGACACCTGATGCGAATGAGCTCCTCTGTCACACGTGCAAGGAAGTCAACAATCGGAAGCAGACCATTTCCTGCTTCCAGTGCGACCACACTCACCACCTCACTTGCATCGGCATTACGCAAGCCCACGACGCCCAGCTCCCAACCTGGCACTGCGATGCCTGTCTCCGCACCGACCATCTATGTGATGCTGTCCACGACAACACCGGGAACAACCAAACGTCACCCGTTGACATAGCAGCACTCGCCGACCTTAAGGCACGTACCAGATTGCAGCAGCACGTCCCCCGCGGACACCGCTACCGCATCGCCTCAAACCTAGCCGGCACCATCACTGACGCTCTCGTGCAGCGTTCTCCCCTCGCATGGTGACGTCTCCTTTCCTTTGTTTACTCAAGCCCCCTTGCCAAGACAGCAGACCCGTCGTCTCCCCATGAAACCGACTTTCGCACCAGCACCGAGGCAGCATCAGGGACAGGCGAAGACAGCCTCTCCAAAAAAGTCATCAGGAAAGGCGCCGACGGAGACATTCGTGCCGCCCTCCAGCTCCTGACGACCTCAGACTGTATTGCTTTGCCCAGCAAAGAGATCATCGATGCTCTCCACGCTAAACATCCCCACCACCTTCCCGGACGACATTCTCCAAGAGCTCCCTGACCTAGACCAACATCACCTTTCGGCTGTGGAAGACGATGTGCTGGCAACTATCAAGGCCACGCCACCCGGCTCGGCCGCCAGTCTGGACGGTATACGACCTCTTTACCTGAGCACGCTAGCTGCTGGACACAACGGAGGCGGGCCGCAGACTGCTTCGTGTGCTTGCTGAGCTCTGCATTTTTACCATTGCTGGGAACATCCCTGAACACACGAGAGAGGCATTTTTCGGCGCCAGTCTTACCTCCGGACTGCGGACGGCGGCCCATAGCAGTCGGTTCCATCTACAGCCGACTAGCGTCCTAGCTCCTGGCCAAACGCATGTCCTCCGATTTGGCTGCCGAACTTCAACCCGTTCAACTGGGTGTCGGCACGCGGATGTGCTGCGAGGCGGCGGTCTACGATGTACGCGAATACACTGAATCGCAGACACGGTTGCTGGATCTCACCAACGCCTTCAGCAATGTCCACGGATCAGGAATACTCTGCGAAGTCTTTCGCCGCTTCCCTGCCGCCGCGCCGCTGGTGTCACAAGCATACTCACAGCCTTCACCACTCCGCTTTGGAGTGGTTCCAACCGTCTTTGGTGATGTCGTGGTGTGTAGCAAGGCGGCCCTTTGGGCCCGATTTTATTTGCCCTCTCGGTAGACCCTGTCATACAGGCTCTTCACTCTTCCCTCAGTCTATGGTAACTGGACAAATGGCACCTTAGGAGGTCCCTCAGATACAGTCGCTGTCGACATCAACAGTTTATTCCCATCCCTTCCAGAACTCGGCCTCGAAGTTAACCTACGTAAGTGTGAGATCACCCACCTCGATTTTTAGTGATGAAACCGGAATGAGCAACAGAGGCCGAACAGTACTAAGAGAAGGCAACGGCTCAAGCGCAGCCTCCCACTCCATCGGAGACGCCCACACCAACATCGGCTCCCACTTTGTGGAATTCCTCAGACTCGCCCATCCTACTCTTCTCACACACCTCACCATCCTGGTAGCCCACATTCACTCCCATGACTACGAAGAGGCTCTAGTTAACACAGGGGATCACCAGGACGCTCATCAACAGGACAGTAAACTCTGGCAGCCATGCTACTCTCTTCTTTCTATCCAGATATGCAGCAGTTCCCAGAGCCACTTACCTGCTGAGAGCAGCACCCATCTATACTGCCCAAGAATCTCTGCGGGCTATTGACAAACAAGTGCATGAGGCAACATCGCGAAGCTGCAACGTGCATCTCACTGACGTCTCCTGGACACAGGCTTCTCTACCACTGCATTTTAGAGGTCTAGGAATAAGACTCCTGACGGACGTGGCACTACCTGCCTACATTGCCTCTGTGGAAGCATTGCGTGGCTTGGTCTGTACCATTAACCGCCGCCCCAACAGCGACAGGCCTATGTGTCTGACTTCAGCCATAGAAATTTTCACCGGCAACCAGTGTCCCAACCTCAACCCTGACCTTGCTCTTATACAGCGGACTCTGGACGAGGCAGCCTCCAAGCACTAGTTGGACAACTTGCTGACTCACGTTAAGACTGACCGAACGCGTATCCTTGCCGTCACGGCACCGCACAGTGGGGCTTGGCTGTCAGCCATCCCAGTGGAATACCTCGGTTTCTTCTTACCCGATGAAGCGGTCCGAGTCGGCATATCATTAATACTGGGCATCCTCATCCTGCAACCTCATCGCTGCAGCTGTGGGGTCTTGACGGACGTCTTAGGACACCACAGCCTCTCCTACCTGGATTCAGACGGCTTGGTAGCTATCTTCAAGCCGCCAGTTTTGAATCGAGGAGATGGACGCCGACCAGATGGCATCACAGTCTTCCCCTTCAGGCAAGGCAGAATGCTGATATAGGATGCCAGATGCATCAACACATACGAGTATACCAGCACCCACCTACTTGACTGTTCCTCTGCAACTGGCGTAGCAGCCCGAGCGGCTGAGGAGCGCAAACGTCAGCGCTACGCGGCCCTCGCCTAGCGGTACGAAGTCACGCCTCTCACCATGGAGACAAGCGGAGTGTTGTACCAAGCCTTCAGCGATCTGCTGCAAGACGTCGGCAGGTGCGTCAAACAGCGCAGCGGAGAGCCGCGCGAGAGAGCCTGGCTGCGGCAACGAATCAGCCTTGCCGTGGTGCGTGGCAACGCAACGGCGATCTGCGGGCCCTCGGACGGCAACGTACGGATTTAACCGCACCTCGCACATCACACGTGTGGGGTAACACATACGCACACGCACGCACACGTGCACACACACACACACACACACACACACACACACACACTGGCTCAACATCACATTAGTCAGCAGAAAAGTGGGGCAGGTGCCGTCACATTTGGTGATGCCTGATAGAGTAAATGGTGGAGACGTCTCACACACACACACACACGCGCACACACACACACACACGCACACACACACACACACACACACACACACACACACACACACACACACACACACACATATACACACACACACACACACACACACACACACACACACACACACACACACACACACACATACAAACACACACACACACACACACACACACACACACACACACACACACACACACACACACACACACACACACACACACACTGCCTTCTTTATTTTCTCTTTCTCATTATTTTCTCCTCCTGTTTTTTCTTTTAGGAGGAAGAGTAGAAAAAGGAGAAGAGGAATAAAAGAAAGAAAGAAGAATGAAGAGGAACAAAAAGCACACAAATGGCAACAGCAGCAGTGCAGAATAAAACAACGGTATTAAGTTCCCGTTCACATGGTGCGTTTTCAACAATCGGCTGCATACAGTCTGGCCGTCTTTGGGGGTGGCCACAAACTAGCACGCGCTTTTTTTTTTCTTTTTTTTTTGTGCCACCTGGGGAACCGCTGGAGAGCAATATTTCCCTTCCTACCGCACGATTGCTTCTGTATGTGTGTGTGTGTGTGTGTGTGTGTGTGTGTGTGTGTGTGTGTGTGTGTGTGTGTGTGTGTGTGTGTGTGTGTGTGTGTGTGTGTGTGTGCATATACTATATTCATTAAAATGTATACACGCAGCAGTTATTCTGTTTTTTTTTTTTTTTTTTTTTTTTAGAAGAATCAATGAAAAGAAGATAAGGTTCAAGACAGAGTGTATGTAGGCGTTAATATTTATCCAATGGTTGACCTATTTTCCGTGGTAATTTATTTTCCCTTTTCTCCTGTTCAGGGTCCGCCTTTGCTCTCCCTCCCCCTTCTTGATACGGTACCTTATATTAATCCTCTTTTTCGTGTAGTAGTGAACAGCTTTTATATTTTTGGCTATTGTATTTTGTGCTAATCCCTTCTTCTTGCTGTTCTGGCCTCTTTTCTTTTTTTTTTATGTAGGAGGGACACTGGCCAGTCCCATAAAAGGGCCCAAAAATGAAGGATAAGTGTCTTGAAACCTCCCTCTTGAATTCAAGTCATAGGAGGGTGGAAATACAGATGCAGGCAGGGAGTTCCAGAGTTTACCAGAGTTTGCGCTATCCGGTTCCCTAGTCAAGGTTACAGTGTCTGGAGTGACAGTTTGTTTTCTCCTTTTCTTCTTCCTTATTACTTATTCTGTCTTCTTCTCTTTTTTTTTCTTCTTTCTTCTTTCACCTTTTTTTTGTTCTTTTTTTCCTTCTTTCGTAGTAGTAAAATATATACTGTGGTATGGGGTCACCACAGGCCTTCCCGTTCAAACACCGCGTCCACGCGCTCAAGAGGATAGTATGGGGGCTGCCTGTCCTCGTCCAGGGATGGGACAGTTGTCAATGGTAGGGTCAGGGTCACGGGTCACTGCTCGGAAACAACAGGTGCGAGATAAGTTTACCATCCCCAGGGGAGCCCCAGTAGACTGCAAAGGGTCCAAACTTTTCTTAAAAAAAAAAAAGTATATATATATATATATATATATATATATATATATATATATATATATATATATATATATATATATATATATATATATATATATATATATATATATACACACACACATTAGACGAATAGGAAGCCATTCAGAGTTTTGAGAGACTTGGGGAAAGAGCATATTTCAACCTAACATATTATATATATATATATATATATATATATATATATATATATATATATATATATATATATATATATATATATATATATATATATATATATATATATATATATATATATATAGTCCTGTAGGGAAGATCTTCGTTTCTCATTCCTAATCATATATTAAGCCATTTTGTAGGAAGAAATCTGATTTTGAGTTGTCATGGAAAGGGTCTTATACGATTAAGCCACATTTGAGTCAACAATATTCAGTCTTTGTATTCCTTAATATGACATAAACCAATCAAGGCATTAATTTCCTTAAAGAGCTCGACAACAATAACTCAGTATTCAAGTAAAACTGTAACTTCCTGACCAATGATAAACACCAACTCGTGCTCACAACTGTATATCATACTTTCAGAAATATTTGATTTATTTCATTTTTCCACATTCACATCTGTAAAGATTAATCCAAACATAGATATATTTATATTCATTTTTCTACTCGATGTTTTAGTGGGTCCACTAATATCCTTGTGAATAACTTAAACATTTCCATAATGGGTATTGATGAAACGAGGTTTCTAGGGTGTCTCCCGGCCTTCTGAATCGACGAATCCCTAAATAGAATTTATATAATATTTCTCGAAACATTTAATTTCTGGGCAGAAAAACAACTTGACACTTTGTTAAAATAACTTATTCACAACTATGCTGCTAGGTTGGCACGAAGTGTGCAAGTTAGCTAAGTGCCAAACTAATTACATCAGACACATCTGTTTATCAAAATATATAACTCACATTTATCTACTTCAACTTACAAACTATATTGTTAATTTGTGTTTACTTAATTTCAATTTTGATTAATATAATACTCATCATACACATATTTTCCACTACATATTATTCCTATGCTTTGATCTCATAATAATTACTCATCTCTTCAGTAAATCACATAAAATCCTGAAAAGGGTGATCGTTCTAATCCCTCAAACTACGTCCTATTGCCTATCCATTTTTTTTTTATCGATCCTCAACAGGAAGTTTCTTAAACATCTATCACTTCACAACCAAAATTCCATCTAATCGCCAGTAGGGGTTCCGTCAAGGCCACTCTACTGGTGATATTCTGGTTTTGTTTACTGAATCTTGATCATCCTCTTTTTAGAGATTTTGGTGAAACTTTTGCTTTTAAAGATTTTGGTGAAACTTTTGCTGTTACTTTAGACATATCAAAAGTTTTTCATAGTGTATGGCACAAAGCTTTGACTTATAAACTACTCTCCCACGGCTTCTATCCTTTTCTCTGTAACTTCATCTCAATTTTTTTTTTATTTCTGCACGTTTTATTGATGTTGTGGTAGACGGTCACTGCTCTGTTAAATTTACCTCTCTTCCTAATATTCATCATTGATCTTCTAAACAAAACTTCTTGTCCTAACCACCCCTACGCTGATGATACCACCCTTCACTTTTCCACGTCTTTTCGTCAGGAAGTAAACAGTTCACGCAGGGAAGCCACAGAACGCCGGACTTCTGATCCCTCTAAAGATTTCTGATTGGGGCAGAGCAAATTTAATATTGTTCAATGTCTCAATTCAATTCCTCCGTCTCTCAACTAGGCACACCTTCCAGACCATTATTCTTCAGTTACACTCGGCTGTCCCTCTCCCCTACTATGAACATCTTGGGTCATTAAACCCTGCTGTGAACTCCCTGAATGTTTCCCTTTGTGTCTCACAACACAAGGGGGAAGTCACAGCCTGCCCTCTAAAGACAACTCTCTTCCTCCACACAAAACTACA
Source organism: Scylla paramamosain (assembly GCF_035594125.1). Lineage (NCBI taxonomy): Eukaryota > Metazoa > Arthropoda > Malacostraca > Decapoda > Portunidae > Scylla > Scylla paramamosain. The sequence goes on from NC_087184.1 coordinate 6,886,476, forward strand.
AGCACCTAATAACACACACCCTTCACTCAAAAATGTTTAAATCATCATGGCGACTCCTACACCAGACTCGGAGTCCCCATCTGGGGAGGGGACCATAAACGTCCCCAGGTCGGACACTTAGGGTCGGACGACCCTAAGTGTCTTGACACCCCCATCAACTTTTTCTTCATTAACTTCTGCAATATTCGAGGTCTAAGATCTGATTGTCAATCTGTAGAACACCACCTCTCCTCTTCTAAACCTCATCTTCTTTTCCTCACTGAAACTCAAGTGTCTGAGGCAACTGACAGTAGCCCCTTTTCTGTTCCCTCCTACTTTCTCTATCCTCATTTTCGATCCAAAGCTGGATGCTGTGTTTATGTGCGCAATGACTTAACCTGCTCTCGTGCCCACGCTCTTGAATCTTCCGAGTTTTCCACCATCTGGCTACGACTACAGAATCACTCTCAAACTAAATTTATCTGTGCTGTATACCTCTCACCTAACTCCTCTGACTATGAGAAATTCTTTGATTACTTAACTTCCAAAGTGGAGCACATTCTGACCCTCTTCCCTTCTGCAGAGATCTCTATTTTTGGAGACTTCATTGTTCACCACCAGCTTTCCTCTCCCTTCACTGACCATCCTGGTGAACTAGCCTTCAACTTTGCTATCCTCCATGACCTAGAGGAGTTGGTGCAACACCCTACTCGTATTCCTGACCGTCTTGGAGATACGCCCAGCATTCTTGACCTTTTCCTGACCTCTAATCCTTCTGATCATGCTGTCACCCTTTTCTTCTCATATCTGTATCTTGACCTATCGCTCCAATCCCTCCTCAGGATCCCCATAAGCGAAAGCGTTTTGCCTCTGCTAGTTGGGGGGACCTGAGGAGGTATTTTGCTGATTTTCCTTGGAATGACTACTGCTTCCGTGTCAGGGACACGTCTTTGTGTGCTGAGCGCATAACAAAGGTGATAGTGTCTGGCATGGAGGCGTACATTCCTCACTCTTTTTCTCGTCCTAAACCTTCTAAACCTTGGTTTAACACAGCTTGTTCTCGTGCTATACATGATAGAGAGGTGGCCCACAAAAGGTACTTAAGCCTTCCATCACCAGAATCTCATGCACTTTATATTTCTGCCCAGAACTATGTCAAGTCTGTTCTCCAACTAGCAAAAACCTCCTTCATTAAGAGAAAGTGTCAAAACTTTTCAAGATCTAACTCCCATCGTGACTTCTGGCATCTAGCCAAAAATATCTCCATTAACTTTGCTTTTTCTTCTTTCCTTCCTCTGTTTCAACCAGATGGCACCACTGCTATCGCATCTCTTCGTTCAGACCTTTGCCAAAAACTCTACCTTGGATGATTCTGGGCTTGTTTCTCCCTCTCCTCCACCCTCTGACTACTTCATGCCACCTATTAAAATTCTTTGCAATGATGTTTTCCATGCCATCGCTGGCCTAAACGCTCGAAAGGCTTATGGAACTGATGGGGTCCCTCCTATTGTCCTCCAAAACTGTGCCTCCGTGCTTGCACCTTGCCTAGTCAAACTCTTTCAGCTCTGTCAACATCTACCTTTCCTTCTTGCTGGAAGTTTGCCTACATCCAACCTGTTCCTAAAAAGGGTGACCGATCTAATCCCTCAAACTACCGTTCTTATTGATTTAATTTCCTGCCTATCTAAAGTTTTTTAATCTATCCTCAACGGGAAGATTCTTAAGCATCTATCACTTCACAACCTTCTATCTGATCGCCAGTATGGGTTCCGTCAAGCCCGTTCTACTGGTGATCTTCTGGCTTTCGTCACTGAGCCTTGGTCATCCTCTTTTAGAGATTTTGGTGAAACTTTTGCTGTTGCCTTGGGCATATCAAAAGCTTTTGATAGAGTCTGGCACAAAGCTTTGATTTCCAAACTAAAATTTCTGATTGGGGCAGAGCAAACTTGGTATTGTTCATTGCATCAAAAACTCAATTCCTCCATCTATCAACTCGACACAACCTTGCAGACAACTATCCTCTCTTCTTCAATGACACTCAACTGTCGCCTTCTTCTACACTGAACATCCTCGGTCTGTCCTTTACTTATAATCTGAACTAGAAACTTCACATCTCATCTCTAGCTAAAACAGCTTCTATGAAGTTAGGTGCTCTGAGACGTCTCCGCCTGTTTTTCTCACCCCACCCAGCTGCTAACTCTGTACAAGGGCCTTATCTGTCCATGTATGGAGTATGCTTCACATGTCCGGAGGGGTTCCACTCATACTGCTCTTCTAGACAGGGTGGAATCAAAAGCTTTTCGTCTCATCAACTCCTCTCCTAACTGACTGTCTTCAGCCTCTCTCTCACCGCCGCAGTTTTTCATCTCTAGCTGTCTTCTACTACTATTTTCATGCAAACTGCCCTTCTGATCTTGCTAACTACATGCCTCCCTTCCTCCCGCGGCCTTGCTGCACAAGACTTTTTTCTTTCTCTCACCCCTATTCTGTCCATCTCTCTAACGCAAGAGTTAACCAGTATTCTCAATCGTTCATCCCTTTCTCCGGTAAACTCTAGAACTCCGTGCCTGCTTCTGCATTTCCACCTTCCTATGACGAATTCTTTCAAGAGGGAGGTTTCAAGATACTTATTCATCAATTTTTGACTACTGCTTTGACCCTTTTATGGGACTGGCATTTCAGTGGACATTTTTCTTTTTATTGGATTTTTGTCGCCCTTGGGCAGTGTCCTTCCTATACATAAAAAAAAAAAAAAATTCTTATAATCTAAACTGGAAACTTTACATCTCATCCCGAGCTAAAACAGCTTCTATGAAGTTAGGTGTTCTGAGTTGTCTCCGTCAGTTTTTCTCAACTACCCCATCTGCTAACTCTGTACAGAGGCCTTATCCGTCCATGTATGGAGTATGCTTTACATGTATGGGGAGGAGTTCCACTCATACCGCTCTTTTAGACAGGGTGGAATAAAAAGCTTTTCGTCTTGTCAACTCCTCTCCTCTAACTGACTGTCTTCAGCCTCTTTCTGATCGTCGTAATGTTGCATGTTTTGCTATCTTCTACCGCTATTTTCATGCCAATTGCTCTTTTGATCTTGCTTACTGCATGCCTCTCCTCCTCCCGCGACCTCACTGGACAAGCTTTTCTTCTTTCTCTCACTCCTGTTCTGTCCACCTCTCTAATGGAAAAGTTAACCAGTATTCTCAGTCATTCATCCCTTTCTCCGGTAAACTCTGGAACTCTCTGCCTGTTTCTGTATTTCCACCTTCTTATGAATTGAATTGTTTCAAGAGTGAGGTATCAAGACACTCATTCTGTATTTTTGTCTAACATTTAGGTTAGGGGACCGGCACCTCAGTGGCCTTTTTTTATTTATTTTTTATTTATTTATTTATTTTTATTTTTTTTTGCTATAATTTTTGTTGCTCTGGGCGGTGCCATTCCTACGTAAAAAAAAATAAATAAATAAAAAATACATATATATATATATATATATATATATATATATATATATATATATATATATATATATATATATATATATATATATATATATATATATATATATATATATATATATATATATATATATATATATATATATATATATATATATATATATATATATATATATATATATATATATATATATATATATATATATATATATATATATATATATATATATATATATATATATATATATATATATATATATATATATATATATATATATATATATATATATATATATATATATATATATATATATATATATATATATATATATATATATATATATATATATATATATATATATATATATATATATATATATATATATATATATATATATATATATATATATATATATATATATATATATATATATATATATATATATATATATATATATATATATATATATATATATATATATATATATATATATATATATATATCTTTCTAGAGTACAAAAGTACAAGAAAAATAAAGAACGAATCTAATTGTTACAGATTACCAACTTTCATTTTCTCCTAACTCGAGTGGTTTTCCTTAGTGAAGGCTCGTTATACCCCATCTGTAATAATATATATATTTTCTCTCTCTCTCTCTCTCTCTCTCTCTCTTTTGCAATCAATTTATCACAGAATCATTGCATTAGGGTGTGACTGTGTTATTGTTACTGTTAATTTCACGAACGTGTATATGTAGCAGTCCTACAGGCGAGCACATTAGCATGCTGTGTGTATGAGGTAGTATGACTCACGTGTACTCATATGAATACACATGTGAATACATATGATTGTATGTGTGAATATATGTGTGGATGACGTAGCTAGCGGCGTTGTGTTCCTTGTTATTTAGAGGCTGGCGCCATTATATCCAGCACTAATGGAAGGAGAGCTGACATAAGCCTATTGGTTGACCTCTGATGCCCTGGGGTCATGAAGGTGCCCGTGTGTGTGTGTGTGTGTGTGTGTGTGAAGGTTAGCTAACCCTGGAATAATTTTTATACGGTACCGTCAGTAAAAAAGTAAATGAATATATAAAAGAAAATAAAAAAAACAAATAAATGTATAATAAAATTAAGTAAAAAAAATAATAACCTGACCTGCAGTGAGATGAGTTACACGCGTTATAATAAACACTGGCTTGTAGCTTTATTTATTTGTCACATCAATAAAGCGAAGAACGTTTCACCGACTCACCACCTAATATTAGTCCTAAGACCATGTTCTCAAACACTTCTGCCCTCACTTCGACTACTTTCATAAGGCTCTTATTGAAATTACAAGCGATTTTAAAGGTGTGTTTACGGTTCTAATGCTTATGCTGTTAGCCTATCTTCTTCGTTGGGTTCCTCCGATCATAGTCTCATACCTGTAACTTGTCCTATCACCCCAAACTCTCCTCAGGATCCCCCTAAGCGAAGGTGCATCTGGCTTTTTTGCCTCTACTAATTGAGAGGTCCTGAGGAAGTATTTTGCTGATTTTCCTTAGAATGACTACTGTTTCCGTATCAGAGACCCGTCTCTGTGTGCCGAGCTCATAACAGAGGTGATGGTGTTTATCATGGACTCTTTTTCTCAACATAAATCTTCCAAACCTTGGTTTAACACAACCTGTTATCGTGCTACATATGACAGCCTTCCATCACCAGAATCTCATGCGCTTTATATTTTTTCCTGAAACCATGTCATGTCTGTCCTCCAACTAGCCAAAAACTCCTTCATTAATAGAAATTGTCAAAATCTTTCATGATCTAACTCTCCTTGTGACTCCTGGCACCTAGCCAAAAACTTCTCCAATAACTTTGCTTCTTCTTCTTTCCCTCCATTATTTCAACTAAATGGCACCACTGCTATCACATCTATCTCTAAAGCTGAACTCTTCGCTCAAACCTTTCCTAAAAACTCTACCTTGGACGACTCAGGGCTTGTTCCTCCCTCTCCTCCACCCTCTGACTGCTTAATGCTACCTATTAAAATTCTTCGCAGTGATGTTTTCCATGCCCTTCCTGACCTAAACCCTCGGAAGGCTTATGGAACTGATGGGGTCCCTTCTATTGCTCTCCGAATCTGTGCCTCCGTGTTTGAGCCATGCCTAGTCAAACTCTTCCAACTCTGTCTATCAACATCTATCTTTCCTTCTTGCTGGGAGTTTGCCTACATTTACCCTGTTCCTAAAAAGGGTGACCGTTCTAATTACTCAAACTACCGTCCTATTGTTTTAATTTCCTTCCAATCGTTATTCTTTTCAATATATCCACAACTGGAAGATTCTTAAACATCTATCACTTCACAGCCTTCTATCTGGTCGCCATTATGGGTTCCGTCAAAGCCGATCTACTGTTGATCTTCTGGTTTTCCTTACTGAGTCTTGGCCATCCTCTTTTAGAGGTTTTGTTGAAACTTTTAAAAGATTTTTGATAGAGTCTGGCAGAAAGCTTTGATTTCCAAACTATCTGTAGCTGCCCGAAGACGGTAAAGAATTTTAGACCCCACACGGTAACACTAATCGTTTATTGCATTCGGTCAAACCTGAAGACAAATATTATAAACATAAGACGTGTGTAGCACTACGAACCATCTAGTACTGTATCAACATAACGCATCAGTAATCATGGATTATGACAATCAGAGCAATCGACCCTTCGTAATACAGTTATGGAACTCACGTGTTTGGGGTCTTACGGAGGCCTGTCACAAAGCAACATCTGCGTCTATATTGTAGTGGTCCGATCTTTCCTGAAGTAGTCACACCCGAACGCGGTGGCGATACAAAGGGATCTCTCCCTCCGGGCTTCGTCTCTGCTGGCCCTCGGCGCCTCACACCTGCCCGTCTTACCCTTAAGTCAGCGATAGCTCACCACTCCCATGTCACTGTCTCTCCTTATCTCAATTTTCTGCTACGTCCAAGATTTTCCCACTAAACACGAGCCTCACTACCACAATGTAGCTACACCTTACATATTCACCACTCTCATTCTCAGTTTCATTATCATTATATCTCTCATTTAACTTTCATAACACCAGAACATAAACCACCAGAACTAAACCAGAACTTAATATACTAGTTTCCTTTAACTCTCATAACATAGAACATATTATTTAACATATTTGTTTTGCCTTTACACCTATTTCTTCCATCGTTACTTCCATAACCGCCAGCACCACCGTTGGCGGTAACACTACCTATCCTACGGCTTCTTTCCTCCTCTTTGTAACTTCATCTCAAGTTTACTTTCTGACCGTTCTATTGTTCCTGTGGTAGACGGTCACTGTTCTTTTCCCAAATCTATTAACAGTGGTGTTCCTCAAGGTTTTGTCCTGTCACCCACTCTCTTCCTATTACATTATGTAACATAATTTTTGTCTTTGACAAGCAAGTGTTATTTTCCAACTCTTTTCACTGAAAAACAATAGAAAATGTCCATTATTCCTGTCAAACTTTGCTTTTGTAGCTTATAGATTGGCTAAATTGGCTAAATTTCACCATTTTCACCATTTTTCGATAGAAAAAAAAATCAAATAACAAAAATTTATTTTAAAACTTCTGAAACTAATTTTAAGGAAAAAAAAAAAATAGCAGTTTTCTTGATTTGCGTGAATACAACAAATCAGTTTCACGTATGAGCCCCCAAATGCAATCTCCCATTCAAATTATACAAAATTTTTTTTTTAAATCTTCTCAAGCTAATTTTCAGGATCAAAAGTGAAAAATTTTTCTTGATTTGCGTGAATACAACAAATCACTTTCAAGTATGAGCCCCCAAGTGTAGCCTCCCATCATGTTGTCATTGAAGGATCCCTGATATCTCTGTTCAAAGTTCATTATATCTTGGTGGAAGCGCTCTCCTTGTTCCTCTGAATATGCTTCCATATTCTCCTTGAAGTTGTCGAGGTGAGCATCTAGGATATGAACCTTCAAGGATATTCTGCAGCAATGAAACACTCCCAAGCTTTTTTCTCCTTTTCTGTGACCTTCTGTAGAAATTATGAGCACTCCATAATTTTCCTTACTTGTGGTTCAATGAAGATACCAGATTTCACCTTTGCCTCTGAAAGCTTAGGAAAGAAGTTTTAAAGTGCCCAGGTCTTGTCTTGGTCCCCAATTGACACAACAAAATATGCTTTGTAAGCTTCACACATTTTTCCAGATGCTGTCACAGAGAACTTCTTTGCTCTTGTCTTGATGAATTGACCACATATGTAGCAGAATGCATCTGGAGAATGATTGCAGCCTCTTGATGCCATTTCACCTTTTGTGATGTGTCTTCTCAGGCAGCCAAAGCAGAACTGAATGGTGGTCTGCAAACCCTTATTTTTATATTGTCAAGCAGTATTCTAGAATATTTTTAGTCTTTCTAGAATGTTCCAGAATGTTCCCAATCTTTCTAGAATATTCTTGAACCTACATTAGAATATATTGAATTATTCTAGATAATTCTTGTAGATTCTAGAAAATTCTTGATACTTCTACATATTTCTACTGTATTTTAGAAAGTTCTAGAATAGCCTGAAAATGTTTACATTGAATAGAATGTTCTAAAATGTTCTAGAAATTTCTAAAAGTGTCTGATGGAACATTCTGGAAGATCTGAGAATTCTGAAATGTAAGCAAGTTCTTCTAAATATGAAAAATTTCTTGCTAGATCTGGTTAATTAATTATTAAAATTAAAATTCTTTAGAACACTTTATATTCTTTCCTTCATTATTTTAACTTATTTGCAACATTTCAAAAGCAATTAGATAAGCAATTGAGATTTTGAAAAGGTCTTTACCTGACATGGAAACCAATACTAACCCATACTATAATGAAATAAAGCAAAAATGTAAATTACTTGTTCTAACCACAAAAGCAAAACTTTAGGATCAAAATGACTTTTTTTTTTATTTTATTTAGATAGAAATCACTGAAAAATTATGATTTGGGGCCCAGGACAAGACAAAAGTGAAATTTTGTTACATAGTGTTATTCATCAATGATCTAAACCAAGCATCCTGTTCTTTCCACTCCTACGCTGATGATATCATCCTGCACTTTAACACATCTTCTCATAGACGTCCAACTCTTCAGGAAGTAAACAGTTCACTCAGGGAAGCTACAAAACACCTGATTTCTGATCTCTCTAAAATTTATGATTGGGGCAGAGCAATCTTAGTATTGTTCAATGCCTCAAAAACTCAATTTCTCTATCTACATCTATCTATCTATCTATCTCGACTACATTGAACATTCTCAGTCAGTCCTATGCTTATAATCTAAACTGGAAACTTCACATCTCATCTCTAGCTAAAATAGCTTCTTTGAAGTTAGGTGTTCCGAGACGTCTCCACCAGTTTTTCTCACCCTTCCAGCTGCTAACTTTGTACTGGGGGCTCATCCGTCCATTTATGGAATATGCTTCATATATATGGGGGGTTCCACTCATACTGCTCTTCTAGACAGGGTGCGTTACTGCCAGAGAGAAAGAGAGAGAGAGAGAGAGAGAGAGAGAGAGAGAGAGAGAGAGAGAGAGAGAGAGAGAGAGAGAGAGAGAGAGAGAACACTGAAGATGGTAGTGGATGGGATGGGGAGAAGATATTTTGCTGACCTGATAAAGTTAGCCTCGGCCGGGTTAATGGAGGTCATATAGGGACTTCAAAGACTCCACACAAGAAACATGTGTACGGGACACCCAACTTTGCCCTGCCCTGGGGCAGAAGCAGGTATACTGTAGAGGGGAACAGACGTCGTGAACGAGTGTCTTGCATTGAGAGTGATTTCCAGTCTACAGGACTTAAATGACCCGCCAACACGTGAGTGTCTTGACTGCAACATACTCAGTGTAACATATATGTCCTGTTTTTATGTAAGTATACAGCAGAACAATTTGTAATCTTATTCTGTAAGATTGAGACTGTTAAGCTACCAATGTGTGTAGTAACGTAAACCTATAATCCTATTCCACAAGGCTAAGACTGTTAAGTTACCAATATATATTTGTCTTTATGAGAATTTCCTCGTGTTCCCAGGTTTTGACCGATTCAATCAATACATCGAGTCAACGTGAAACGGGTCTCATTATCCTGCACTGATCGCCCCACGAAAGTGGCGATAACAGTCAAAACATGAAGGGTCGGCCGCCGTGGACGGATTGTGGATCCCTACGAGGACGAGAGCGGAGCGGTGGGACTGAGTGAACAAAGAGCGGTGCAGGGTCCTAGGACGGTAGAGCGAGTGGTTGCCCGCTGGTGGTGAGTGGTAGCTGTGACAGAGACTGATGCCACATCTGGCCAGCGGGGACTGGTGAAACGGTCGACCAGCGGTTGCTCCCGCACCGACGGCCACAAAGTGTGACAGTTGCCAGGACTTGTAGCTGGGCTTAAGGTTTAAAGATAACGGCGGGTCGGGCGAGTGCCATACATACAGACAGACATATATATTCCCTGTGCGTTATTCATTGCTGGCGAAACTCTGTCACATATGGTAGTTGCAAGTTTAATTTAAATTTACACATGCACAATTGTATTTACGCATCGTGTAGTGCCTGTGTCTTCGAGCTGGCGAGACACTGTGTAGTGCCTGTGTCCTCGCGTAGGCGAGGCACTGTATAGTGGCTGTGTCATCGCGCAGGCGAGACACTGTGCGATGACTGTTTCCTCGCGCAGGCGAGACACTGTGTAGTGATTATGTCCTCACGCAGGCGAGACACTGTGTAGTGACTGTGTCATCGCGCAGGCGAGATGCTGTGTGGTGACTTTGTCACCACACAGTGGGCAAACGACCAGCCTGCTTGTGACCCTGATATCTATTGCATGACAGTTCACCTCTTTGGGGGTGTTTGGAGCCCATCCTTTGCTGGATTCGCCCTACGGCAGGCATACTACTCATGGAAAGAATATGCCAGAAGATATTACCAGAAGTGAACAAAACCTTTATTTGTTTTTTTTCTCTCTCTCAATGAATTCCTTGGCAAGAGCTTTGATTATCACTCATCGGTTGAGAACCTTACTGTTAAAGGACGGTTTCAAGCTTACCAAGTGGATTTCAAATAACAAAAGAGTACTTAATACCATCCAAGAGATGGAAAGCCTAGCAATGCCAAAATAAATAATGCTTGCAGAGAAAAAGACACATACCGAACGTGTACTGGAACTTCTTTGGGACCTCCAAAGGAATGAAATTTGGGTAATGGTAAAGCCCACACAGAGGCGGGGCATCTTAATCATGGTCAGCTCTATATATGATTCTTTAGGTCTCCTTGCTCCAGTGATTACACATGGTAAACTTATCTTCCAAGAAGAATGTCGAAGAACCATTGCATGGGATGAACCACTGACAGGCCTGAATGAGTTGGCCTGCCGACGGGGGAAGAAGGGACTTCAACACCTATCACGGGTGAGAATACCGCGGTGGTATTTGCCTGAGAACGCAGACCAACTGAGAGACATACTCCTGCACCATTTTAGCGAAGTCCCCAACAGGCGTATGGATCTGTGTCCTATTTAAAGACAACTCGTAAGGATGGCTCCTATTATGTGACCTTTGTATGTGGTAAGGCCAAACTAGTTCCGATAAAGAAACTCACCATTCCTTGTCTCGAGCTGTGCTCTGCAGTTCTGGCCTCAGAGGCAGACAAACAATTGAGAAAGGACATAAAACTACCTGTTTCCCAGTCCGCGTTCTGGACAGACAGCACAGCGGTGATTCAGTACATAAGGATTACCAAGAGGCGTTTCCTTATCTTTGTAGCAAATTATATGGGAATGATACATGATATGTCTAAACAATGGCGATATGTCAGCTCAGAATCAAATCCTGCTGATGACGCCTCTCGGGGAGTAGAAGGAGACAGATTCACCAGTGAGAATCGATGGCTACGGGGACCCTCATTTTTGGGCCTGGATGAGAGGGACTAAACTACATACCCACAAGTCTCAGATCTTAGTGACAGTGATCCAGAAGTGAGAAAGGAGTGTACTGTGTTAACCTTGCAGAGCAATGGGAAAGAAGACAGCATCAAAACCCTGATCATGCGATATTCATCATGGCACTGTCTCTTGGTAGGAGTTGCTTGGATAAAAAGATTCCTACGTTGGTGTCAGAGGAAGTGGAGATATGGAAGAAATGAAGGCAGGGGCATTAAGCCTAGAGAACTGGAGGAGGCAAGGACCGCTGTCTTGCGTATAGTGCAAGCAGAGAGCTTTGCATCAGAAAGACTTACATTACAATATCGGGGTATTGTAGTGAAAGGTAACCTTAGCCGCCTAGATCTGTTCTTAGGTGATGATGGTCTAATTAGAGTTGGAGGGCGGTTGAGACACGATAATGGACAATCTTCACTAGGGAATCCCATACTGTTGCCTAGAGATAAACGTCACAAAATTCATTACTGAAGAAGTGCACGCTCTGAAGGCTGGACATTCTGGCCGTGACCATACCTTGGCAATACTGCGGGAATTATACTGGATCCCACGGTGTCGCAGCTTGCTAGATCGTATAATACGAAACTGTATAACCTGCCGTCGGAACAACTGGAGAGCCACACATCAATAACAAGCGGACCTACCAGAAGATCGGATTAAGGCAGGAGAGAAGGCCTTCAACTTTTGTGGGGTGAACTGTTTTGGGTCAAAAGATGGGGATGCATTTTTACATGTCTAACTACCCGAGTCATCCATTTAGAGGTTTTGACATCCCTGAGTCCGGACATATTCACACCATTGCTCTATTGAGATTCTGTGCTCGAAGAGGCTCACCTAAACGCATTAGGTCTGACTAGAGAACTAACCTGATGGGAGCGAACAAGGAACTACAAAGGGCTTCCAAGAGCTGGCATGAGGATGAGGGTGTGAAATATGCACTCTTGATTAGGCGCATTGAATGGGTTTTTAATCCACCTGCGGTCCCTCACATGGGTGGAATCTGGGAGAGACAAATCTGTACTGTAAAAAATGTTCTTTCCAAGGTAATTGGAACACAAATTCTGGATAACAACAGACTCCTTACTGTGTTCTGTGTAATTTGGAGGAAATTGTGAACGGTAGACCGCTCACACTGAACCCTAATGATCCGAGTGACCTGGAACCACTCACCCCACTACACTTACTGAGGACCGAGTGTATCACAGTGGACACTGGGAAGGAACCACACATAAGTGAGACTTACAGACGAAGCTGGAAACATGCCCAATTCCTTTCTGACCAATTCTGGAAAAGATGGACTAAGGAATACCTGCCACAGCTACGTCAGAAACTGGGGAACATCACTCCAGAACGTAATTTTCAGATTGGCGACATAGTTATCGTTGCTGGCCAACAGCTCACAAGAAATCACTGGATGACGGGAAAGGTTCTGGAAGTGATGCCAAGTGATGACGGCCTGGTACGGAAAGGTCGAAGTAAAAAAACAAGGGTTCAGTGTTCCTGCGTTCAATTACGAAACTTTGTCTCCTAGAAGGTGTTGCAGACTTCCAAGACTCGGGATCCCTGTGAGACCCTGGGGTACGATCCTCTTACAGTGAGGGGCCCCGGGCCCACAGTGATTCTCAACACTTGGCACAAGTAGCAGGCCGCTGAACCTACAGCTTAACATAGTCATTAGGCATGACTTACGATTTCGTGCTAAGCCCGACAGGGGGAGTGTTACTGCCAGAGAGAGAGAGACAGAGAGAGAGAGAGAGAGAGAGAGAGAGAGAGAGAGAGAGAGAGAGAGAGAGAGAGAGAGAGAGAGAGGGGAGAGAGAGAGAGAGAACACTGAAGAAGGTAGTGGATGGGATGGGGAGAACATATTTTGCTGACCTGATAAAGTTAGTCTCGGCCGGGTTAATGGAGGTCATATAGGGACTTCAAAGATTCCACGCAAGAAACATTTGTAGGGAACACCCAACTCTGCCTTGCCCTGGGGCAGAAGCAAGTATACTGTAGAGGGGAGCAGACGTCGTGAACGAGCATCTCGCATTGAGAGTGATTTCCAGTCTACAGAAGTTAAATGACCCGCCAACACGTGAGTGTCTTGACTACAACATACTCAGTGTAACATATATGTCCTGTTTTTTTATGTAAGAGTGTACAGCAGCACAATTTGTAATTTTATTCTGTAAGATTGAGACTGTTAAGCTACCAATGTGTGTAGTAACGTAAACCTATAATCCTATTCCATAAGGCTGAGACTGTTAAGTTACCAATATATATTTGTCTTTATGAGAATTTCCTCGTGTTCCCAGGTTTTGACCGATGCAATCAATACATCGAGTCAACGTGAAACGGGTCTCATTATCCTGCTCTGATCGCCCTAAGAAAGTGGAGTCAAAAGATTTTCTTCTTATGAACTCCTGTTCTCTAACAACTGTCTTCAGGCTCTTTCTCATCACTACAGTGTTACATCTCTTGCTATCTTCTACCGCTATTTTCATGCTAACTGCTCTTCTGATCTTGCTCACTGAATGCCTCCCCTCTTCCCCCGACCTTGCTGCACAAGACTTTCTTCTTTCTATCACCCCTATTCTGTCCACCTCTCTGATACAAGAGTTAACCAGTATTCTCAATCATTCATCCTTTTCTCTAGTAAACTCTGGAATCCCTACCTGCTTCTGTATTTTCACCTTCCTATGACTTGAACTTCTTCAAGAGGGAGGTTTCAAGACACTTAGCTTTCAATTTTTCACCCCCGCTTGGGACCCTATTCAGGGACCGGTATCTCAGTGGACACTTTTTTTTTTTTTTTTTTTTTATCTTTGGTCGGTGTCCCTCCAACCAAAAAAAAAGAAAAAAAAATTACAAGATTTCTACATTATCAACCGGAGAATCACTCTTAAGAACCCGGGCAATCATATCTGTGGTCCTTAAAAGTAGCCGTGGTAAGAGAGCAAAGCGTTTCAGAATATGGACCCTAGTTAACAGTGTGGAGCTTGATAGAGAGCAACAAGATGCTACTATAAGCAAGTCATACCCCGCACTCTTCACCCTCCACCTTATCACTTGCTCTGTTGCCAGTTTAGTTTAGTGGTTGCTAGGATGGGATGGTTGTTCAAACTAGATAAATGAATATATGTTTTTGTTAGGAGTAATTTATATTATGGTCATTACCTCAAAACATAGTGAAACACTCCACTACTTACAACAGCGGTATTCTAAAGTTGTAGTGCGTGGGTGGCGAGTAAAGTTGGAATACAACTGACTCCTGGCAACTTATCACAGCTTCAAGGCCACGGAGAACCAGGAGGAATCCGAGTGCGTCATTCTGTCAGTTTGTTGCTTAAACAAGAGTGTGCATAGTACCCATGGCTTAGTACAGCCTTAAAACCATATAGAAACCAAACCAAGAAGAGTGCGTCATTCCATCAGTTTATCCATGGCTGAGCAGGGGTGAGTACACAGCACAGTATGTTCAGAGCTGTGGTGGTAACGGACAATGTACCAACCTGATTGTTAATCTTCATCCTCCTCTAGTAAATATTCGTTATCACTGCCAGATGCTTCAGAGGACGAGGCATTGCACGTTTAAAAGAAAATATGTATTTATCGGGAAAAACTCATTAATAGGTGATGAACAAACGTCGCTACACTAGTGATGTATCAGATACATAGTTTTAGAGATCCTCGGATGCGAAGACAGCCTATGCATTTCTCATAAAATGCGGTTGCGGACAAGACTGCGAATGTTAAAAGTCAATGTTTATGGATGCGGATTTCTTTTACTTCCATATCCGCGTTCATTTTTTATGTATTTACACACACACACACACACACACACACACACACACACACACATATATATATATATATATATATATATATATATATATATATATATATATATATATATATATATATATATATATATATATATATATATATATATATATATATATATATATATATATATATATATATATATATATATATATATATATATATATATATATATATATATATATATATATATATATATATATATATATACGAAAAAAAAAAGTGCACAAGCACACACATCATGGGATCAGATCAGACTGGCCACGTGAAGACACTGGACAACTGAACATACTGAAAAAAAAAATAAAAATTATATATATATATATATATATATATATATATATATATATATATATATATATATATATATATATATATATATATATATATATATATATATATATATATATATATATATATATATATATATATATATATATATATATATATATATATATATATATATATATATATATATATATATATATATATATATATATATATATATATATATATATATATATATATATATATATATATTATATATATATATATATTTTTTTTTTTTCAGTATGTTCAGTTGTCCAGTGTGCTCACTGTCTTCACGTGGCCAGTCTGATCTGATCCCATGATGTGTGTGCTTGTGCACTTTTTTTTTCGTATTTTTTATTAAATTTTATCTTGTTATATTTATTTATTTATTTTATTTATTTATTTATTTATTGATCTTATTTTTTATTTGCTTATTTATTTATTTTATTTATTTTATTTTTTTTTGGGGGGGTGGTTTATCCTAATATGTGTACCAATTATGGGTCCCGCCACTCCAGGAAAACCGCTAATTGCCATGAACTCAGCTTGTTTTCGCTGAATGTCATCTAGACTGGTTGGGAATTTTATAAATCTCACGAATGCTGGTGTTACAAGGGTAACCAAAGTCTGCCCTATCATTTGACTAATAGCTTGTTGGAATAAACCACGGTGACCACCACTGTAGAGCTGCATTTTTCAGTAGCCAAATACCGCAGTGTTGTGGCCACCTTAATTTCCACACTTATTGCCTTGCTCCTGTTGGTCTTGGGTGCGATGGCATCTCTCACCATATCGCACACCAGCAATTTCCCTTCACTTTCCAATCTGCACCTTTTTTACGAGTTCAGCGTCTTCATATACATTTAAAATGTCTTTTCTAGGCCTATAAATCCTTGGTCTACGTCTCCTCTCTCCTTGTTGTGATGCGTCCATCTTAATTGTGAATACTTAAGTGTTGAAAAAGCGAGATGAGACTCCTCATCCACGACACTTAATTTCGTTGTCCGCTAAGTGTACTTAGCAGACTTAGCCCATGCCCTTCCTTCTCTTATCTTGCACCATTAGGTTTGGCCCAAATTTTCTTTTAATTATGTTTTATCGTTCCTTAACCAAATTGAGAAGTGAGGCAACTTCGTCTTTTGGAAGGTAGGACTTAAACACTCCGCCAGCACTTGACGTAAGTGTAAGATTTGAAAATTTCGTCTGTTAAGCCTATTTAATAATATTAAGTATTCTTCGTAGGTGCGGGCCCTGATCCACTTTCTTCTCCAAATGTAGAACCTTTATGCGTAGCTAGGAGTCATTTCATTGAATTTAGCCAGTCATCACATTCACGCTACCAATATACCTTCATAGGAGAATCAGCGACCCAACATCATCTGTGTTGCCACCATCTCCTGCCACCCAGTAAGTCTATTAACCAGTGAACTAGCGGCGACTTCCGACTGAATAAGTGGTAGCAGCAGTTAAAATGGCAGGCAACACGTAACAACTACCAGAACAAAGTGGTGGCTGGTGGTAAATCTACATCTAGTACATATGAGGGCCACTGGCCGAGGGTGCGGATGTGGATTGTTTTTACATATAATGTTAATAAAGTGATAAAAAGTGCGTAATATCTGTGAGAGAATGTTTCACTTTTCAAGAATTTCAAGAATGTTGATGTAAATGGGGAAGCGGAAAGCGGAGTACATGGGGGCAACTGGGAAGGAGGTTGATCGGGGAAAGACTAAAATTAGTAGGGTCAGGGAAAGGAGATTACGTGCTCCCCACTACTTCCTCTCTCCCTTAGATTCTTCACTCACATCTCAGCCTTCCTGCTTATATTTATTATTTCTACTTTCTCTGCCTATTCCCATCCTCCTCCTTCACCCTTTCTCCACTTCCTTGCCAATGTACTCTCCTTCTCCCGTTACGAGCTCACTCCCTGCCTCTACTTCACAATACGTCCCTTCCTCTCCGTTTCTTTCCTTCCCTTCCTCTTCCGTCTTGTCTCAAACCTCCCTCCTGTCACCTCTCCAAGATAAAAGGGACCAAGGAGTGATGCCTCTTTCTTTCCCCTTCACTCTTCTCATAGCATTTACTCTTCATCTTTTCTCATTTTCTCTCACTCTCGAATAATTCCATTCATATTCTCAGTCTCATTTTATTTATCAATCCTCAGGATTGTTCTTACTCACTATCACATTCAACCTTTCTCTAACTTTTACTCATGTTGACTCGCTCACGTTTTCTCTCACTCAGGGCGTTCGCAATGGTCTGAGTTGCCGGTGGTCGCCAGCTGTCTTAATATAGTTCTTTGGAGATGCAGAGCACATTCTAAAATCGCCTCTCGTGATACATTTTGGTGTACTGTATCTACATCTTACAAACCATTAATCCTAAATGTTTATGTTAACAGTATCCATGGGATATGGTAATTCACACTCAACAGAACAATCATCATAAGGTTCTTAGTGTTTTCACATGTCTACTCTCCTGCTTCATATTTACTTAGAAAAACTTTTCCACTGGTTTTTGCAGGAATTAATGGCAAAATCTTGCAAGTCCCGAAAAAAAAAATAAGCAAGTATTACTTGCGCTACAGGGACACTGTTCATCAGAATGTATCACAATCAGTGGCGGCTCCTCAATAGGGACTGCGAGACTGCAGCCCCCCCCCAGTAGATTTCTAGGATTCACGAAAATAATGTTAATTTATTTATGTTTGACTATCATTCACATGAAAACACCAATTCTCATATGTTTATATGAAAAAAAAATAAAATACTGCCAAACAATGAGGAAGTACGGAAATTATTTACTATTTAATGATACGAAAGCGGGGAGAAATGGGGGGAGGCTTCCCGGGCAGAATGGCGAGTGTGGACTGCATCCAGCGCAGTCTTGTCTCGGCCGTTGTTGTGGCTGGGTGAGTGTTCTTGCGTCGGTCTTATTTTCGATCGTGTTTTTCAATTTGTCAGGGATGATTTTAAAATATTATTGATTTTAAAATATTATTGATTGATATTATTGATCTTGTGCTCAATCTTGATTATCATGGATGGTGTAAAATCACAGAAACATCGTATAAAATAGTTTTTTTTTTTCTTTTCCCAGGTAGGCCTAGCAGTATTTTGCAAAATGGCACAAGAAGCAAAGACGGTTTCAGCATTGAAAAAACTCACAGTTCACAGTTAACATTTCAAGAGAAGGTAGCAATTAAACAAGCAGGTCGCCCATTACCAGACATTAAAATTGTGCAAGAAGGAGTAAGCCACAACAAGAAGTATATTCGTAGTTTTAATTGTGATTGTTACCAAAGGAAAACATGGCTCTGTGGATGTGAAGTTAAGAATGCACTATTTTGCTTTCCATGTCTGTTGTTTTATTTGTCTGAATGTGAGACAGCCCCCCCCCATCAGTAACAGTCACGAGCCGCCACTGATCACGATACACGGTTCTAGAATGTGTATCTCCGGAGAGCTGTGAGAGCGTGTACCAAGCCCTACACATTAAAACAACCGGCGACCACCAGCAACTCAGACCACTGAAAGTACCTGAATGGGAAGTTTTCAGAACTAATCCGACAGATGTCGTCGCTACTGCATGTCTCTTAGTGGCATGACGTAAAATATTATTATTCTAAATCCCATGTGCATACAGATGAATAGAACATTGATCATTATTTCAGATTTTTGCATCGACTTTTAAATATCTTGTATGGATAATTCTGAGAGAAGTTCGTCACCACAGAAATATATATTTTTTTTCGTGATTATTTAGTAATACTGTCATAAATATTTTTATTTGGCTTATTATAAGCCTAAACTCTATTGATTTGGGCAATGAAAGAGATAAAAAATAAGACTGTACTATATGTACTATAATATGACATACTCGGTAACATCTTGATATATGGATATAGTTGTTTCCGTGGATATTTTATCATCTTTCATGAAGCAAGCTATATGGCAAAGTAATCGAAACACCAAAACAAACATCTCTCTGAACTACTTTGGAGAGGAATACAGGAAGCCACAGGCTCATGGAGTAGTGGCATGGACACTGCAACAGAAATTAACTGGTTGTCCAACTACGTGTTTGTTAACTTCAACTAAGGTTTGTTTTGATTAGATATACAGGACACTCGAGTTGCCGATTTTCAATTAAAATTGTTGTTTCTATGTACTAGGAAGTTGATTTATGCAATTTGGAGCTTTAAGTGGGACAGATAAGTTGTCTTCTTCTTTATTGTCGTCTACATTAATACGCTTCTGATCAATGGTGTACTTTTTTTTGGAAATCTCGACATGACCAAATAAATCTAAATGTCAGTTCACTAAAAAAAATCAAGTTAAATATTTTTGTTCATGAAAACAGTTCGATTTTACCTGTGTTACTACTAAGAGAGAATTGTGCTGAAAAGTATAATATATAAGCTCATTGCATATCTATGTATATAGAACGAAACTGTAGACATATTTGATATTGCTCTTATGTGCGAGAGGGGGACATATATGGTGCTGCTGCCTGGTGATACTCACTTGTTTATGAAACTTCCCATTAACACTCACTACCATATCCACTCTCAGTCTCACTCTCTCAAACTTAATCTTTCACTTACTTTCATAATCTAACTCATACTTGTTTTCTCCACTCAGTCTCACATTTCTCACATTTCACTCAGTCGCATTTCTTCTCACTTATCCCACTTATACCTCACTTATCATTCTCAATCTATTAATCTCTCAACTCATTCATCCTTGTTTTTTTATTCAACTCATTTTTTTTTTCTTTTCATGTTAGAGGGGCATAGGCCAAGGTCAATAACAAATTCGAGAAAAAGGGACACTTGAGTACCAATTACCGAAGTCAGATAGAAAAAAAAAAATCATCAACAACTAGAGAAGCAAATTGAAACCCTCTTGAAAGAGTCCAAGCTGTAGTATATATATATATATATATATATATATATATATATATATATATATATATATATATATATATATATATATATATATATATATATATATATATATATATACGGAGGAGGAGGCAGTAGACACCTGCCGAAACGATAATTACTCCCAGTGAGGTCTAAAGCACTGTTCAGGGGGTGCTGTGAACTTATCATTAAACCCAGCTGTGACCTCACTGAACGTTTCCCTTTGTGTCTCACAACACAAGGGGGTAGTCACAGCCTGCCCTCTAAAGACAACTCTCTTCCTCCACACAAAACTACAAGCACCTAATAACACACACACCCTTCACTCAAAAAAATTTAAAATCATGGCGACTCCTACACCAGCCTCGGAGTCCCCATCTGGGGAGGGGACCATAAATGTCCCCAGGTCGGACTGCCTTTCCGTCGACGACCCTAAGTGTCTTGACACCCCCCTCAACTTTTTCTTCATTAACTTCTGCAACATTCGCGGTCTAAGATCTAATTTTCAATCTGTAGAACACCACCTCTCCTCTTCTAAACCTCATCTTCTTTTCCTCACTGAAACTCAGGTGTCTGAAGCAACTGACAGTAGCCCCTTTTCTGTTCCCTCCTACTTTCTCTATCCTCATTTTCGATCCAAAGCTGGATGCTGCGTTTATGTGCGCAATGACTTAACCTGCTCTCGTGCCCACGCTCTTGAATCTTCCGAGTTTTCCACCATCTGGCTACGACTACAGAGTCATTCTCATACTAAATTTATCTGTGCTGTATACCTCTCTCCTAACTCCTATGACTATAAGAAATTCTTTGACTACTTAACTTCCAAAGTGGAGCACATTCTGACCCTCTTCCCTTTTGCAGAGATCTCCATTCTTGGAGACTTCAATGTTCACCACCAGCTTTGGCTTTCCTCTCCCTTCACTGACCATCCTGGTGAACTAGCCTACAACTTTGCTATCCTCCATGACCTAGAGCAATTGGTGCAACACCCTACTCGTATTCCTGACCGTCTTGGAGATACGCCCAACATTCTTGACCTTTTCCTGACCTCTAATCCTTCTGCTTATGCTGTCACCCTTTCTTCTCCGTTGGGCTCCTCCGATCACAATCTCATATCTTTATCTTGTCCTATCACTCCAATCCCTCCTCAGGATCCCCCTAAGCGAAGGTGCCTCTGGCGTTTTGCCTCTGCTAGTTGGGGGGACCTGAGGCGGTATTTTGCTGATTTTCCTTGGAATGACTACTGCTTCCGTGTCAGAGACCCGTCTGTGTGTGCTGAGCGCATAACAGAGGTGATAGTGTCCGGCATGGAGGCGTACATTCCTCACTCTTTTTCTCGTCCTAAACCTTCTAAACCTTGGTTTAACACAGCTTGTTCTCGTGCTATACATGATAGAGAGGTGGCCCACAAAAGGTACTTAAGCCTTCCTTCACCAGAATCTCTTGCACTTTATATTTCTGCCCGGAACCATGCCAAGTCTGTTCTCCAACTAGCCAAAAACTCCTTCATTAACAGAAAATGTCAAAACCTTTCAAGATCTAACTCCCCTCGTGATTTCTGGCATCTAGCCAAAAATATCTCCAATAACTTTGCTTCTTCTTCTTTCCCTCCTCTACTTCAACCAGATGGCACCACTGCTATCACATCTATTTCTAAAGCTGAACTCTTTGCTCAAACCTTTGCTAAAAACTCTACCTTGGACGATTCTGGGCTTGTTCCTCCCTCTCCTCCACCCTCTGACTACTTCATGCCTCGTATTAAAATTCTTCGTAATGATGTTTTCCATGCCCTCGCTGGCCTAAACCCTCAGAAGGCTTATGGACCTGATGGGGTCCCTCCTATTGTTCTCCGAAACTGTGCCTCCGTGCTTGCACCTTGCCTAGTCAAACTCTTTCAGCTATGTCTGTCAACATCTACCTTTCCTTCTTGCTGGAAGTTTGCCTACATTCAACCTGTTCCTAAAAAGGGTGACCGCTCTAATCCCTCAAACTACCGTCCTATTGCTTTAATTTCCTGCTTATCTAAAGTTTTTGAATCTATCCTCAACAGGAAGATTCTTAAACATCTATCACTTCACAACCTTTGCTAAAAACTCTACCTTGGACGATTCTGGGCTTGTTCCTCCCTCTCCTCCACCCTCTGACTACTTCATGCCTCGTATTAAAATTCTTCGTAATGATGTTTTCCATGCCCTCGCTGGCCTAAACCCTCAGAAGGCTTATGGACCTGATGGGGTCCCTCCTATTGTTCTCCGAAACTGTGCCTCCGTGCTTGCACCTTGCCTAGTCAAACTCTTTCAGCTCTGTCTGTCAACATCTACCTTTCCTTCTTGCTGGAAGTTTGCCTACATTCAACCTGTTCCTAAAAAGGGTGACCGCTCTAATCCCTCAAACTACCGTCCTATTGCTTTAATTTCCTGCTTATCTAAAGTTTTTGAATCTATCCTCAACAGGAAGATTCTTAAACATCTATCACTTCACAACCTTCTATCTGATCGCCAGTATGGGTTCCGTCAAGGCCGCTCTACTGGTGATCTTCTGGCTTTCCTTACTGAGTCTTGGTCATCCTCTTTTAGAGACTTTGGTGAAACTTTTGCTGTTGCCTTGGACATATCAAAAGCCTTTGATAGAGTCTGGCACAAAGCTTTGATTTCCAAACTACCCTCCTACGGTTTCTATCCTTCTCTCTGTAACTTCATCTCAAGTTTCCTTTCTGACCGTTCTATTGCTGCTGTGGTAGACGGTCACTGTTCTTCTCCTAAATCTATTAACAGTGGTGTTCCTCAGGGTTCTGTCCTGTCACCCACTCTCTTCTTATTATTCATTAATGATCTTCTAAACCAAACCTCTTGTCCTATCCACTCCTATGCTGATGATACCACCCTGCACTTTTCCACGTCTTTTCATAGACGTCCAACCCTTCAGGAGGTAAACATATCACGCAGGGAAGCCACAGAACGCCTGACTTCTGATCTTTCTAAAATTTCTGATTGGGGCAGAGCAAACTTGGTATTGTTCAATGCCTCAAAAACTCAATTCCTCCATCTATCAACTCGACACAATCTTCCAGACAACTATCCCCTCTTCTTCAATGACACTCAACTGTCCCCCTCTTCTACACTGAACATCCTCGGTCTGTCCTTTACTTATAATCTGAACTGGAAACTTCACATCTCATCTCTAGCTAAAACAGCTTCTATAAAGATAGGTGTTCTGAGACGTCTCCGCCAGTTTTTCTCACCCCCCCAGCTGCTAACTCTGTACAAGGGCCTTATCCGTCCATGTATGGAGTATGCTTCACATGTCTGGGGGGGTTCCACTCATACTGCTGTTCTAGACAGGGTGGAATCAAAAGCTTTTCGTCTCATCAACTCCTCTCCTCTAACTGACTGTCTTCAGCCTCTCTCTCACCGCCGCAATGTTGGATCTCTAGCTGTCTTCTACCGCTATTTTCATGCTAACTGCTCTTCTGATCTTGCTAACTGCATGCCTCCCCTCCTTCCGCGGCCTCGCTGCACAAGACTTTCTTCTTTCTCTCACTCCTATTCTGTCCACCTCTCTAACGCAAGAGTTAACCAGTATTCTCAATCATTCATCCCTTTCTCTGGTAAACTCTGGAACTCCTTGCCTGCTTCTGTATTTCCACCTTCCTATGACTTGAATTCCTTCAAGAGGGAGGTTTCAAGACACTTATCCACCAATTTTTGACCACTGCTTTGACCCTTTTAGGGACTGGCATTTCAGTGGGCATTTTTTTTTATTAGATTTTTGTTGCCCTTGGCCAGTATCCTTCCTACATAAAAAAAAAAAAATTAAAAAAAAATAATAAAATATATATATATATATATATATATATATATATATATATATATATATATATATATATATATATATATATATATATATATATATATATATATATATATATATATATATATATATATATATATATATATATATATATATATATATATATATATATATATATATATATATATATATATATATATATATATATATATATATATATATATATATAATATATAAAATACAGGAGGCAGTAGACACCTACCGAAACTATAATTATTCCCACTGAGATCTAAAGGACAGGTTCGGGAGGGGTGCTTTGAACTTATTAACCCAACTGTGACCTTACTGAATGTTTCCCATTGTATCTCACAACACGTGGGGGCAGTCACAGCCTGCCTTGTAAAGACAAATATCTTTCTTCACACAAAACTACATGCACATAATGAGACACACACCTTTCATTCAAAATTCAAAATTATCATGGCGACTCCAGCACCAGCCTTGGAGTTCCCATCTGAGGGGAACCATAAATTTCCCTAGGTCGGATTTCTCTTCTGGTATCGACCTTGTGTCTTAACACCCTCCTCAATGTTTTCTTCATTAATTTCTGCAACTTTAACGGTTTTAGATCTAATTTTCAATCTGCAGAACATCACCTCTCCTTTACTAAACCTCATCTTCTTTTCCTCCCTGAAACATTGTCTCAGGCAACTGACAGTTACCCCTTTTCTGTTCCCTCCTACTTTCTTTATTCTCATTTTCGATTTAAAGCTGAATGTTGCGTGTATGTGCGCAACGACTTAATGTGCTGTCGTTCCAACGCTTTTGAATCTCCCGAGTTTTCCATAATTTGGCTACGACTACAAAGTCACTCTCAAACTAAATTTATGTGCTGTACACCTCTCACCTAACTCCTCTAACTATAAAACTTAGAGCAACTGGTGCAACACCCTACTCTTATTCCTGACCGTCTTGGAGATACGTCCAACATTCTTGACCTTTTCCTTACCTCTAATCCTTCTGCTTATGCTGTTACCCTCTCTTCTCCGTTGGGCTCCTCCGATGACAATCTCATATCTTTATCTTGTCCTATCGTTCCATTCCCTCCTCAGGATCCCCCTAAGCGGAGGTGCCTCTGGCGTTTTGCCTCTGCTAGTTCAGGGAACCTGAGGCGGTATTTTGCTGATTTTTCTTGGAATGACTACTGCTTCCGTGACAGAGACCCGTCTCTGTGTGCCGAGCGCATAACAAAGGTGATAGTGTCTCGCATGGAGGCGTACATTCCTCACTTCTTCTCGACCTGAACCTTCCAAACCTTTGGAACACAGCCTGTTCTCGTGCTATATGTGATGAAGAGGTGTCCCACAAAAGGTACTTAAGTCTTCCCTCATCAGAATCTCATGCATTTTATATTTCTGTCCGGAACCATGCCAAGTCTGTTCTCCAACTAGCCAAAACCTCCTTTATTAACAGAAAGTGTCAAAATCTTTCAAGATCTAACTCCCCTCGTGACTTCTGGTATCTAGCCAAAAAATGTCTCCAATAACTTTGCTTCTTCCTCTTTCCTTCCTTTTTTCAACCTAATGGTATCACTGCCACCTCATATATTTATAAAACTGAACTCCTCGTTCAAATATTTGCTAAAGACTCTACCTTGGAAGATTCAAGGCTTGTTCCTCCCTCTCTTCCACCCTCTGACTATATCGTGCTATTTATTAAAATCTTTCACAATGTTTTCCATGCCCTCGATGGCTTAAGCCCTCAGAAGGTTTATGGGCCAGATGGGGTACCTCCTGTTGTTCTTCAAAACTGTGCCTCTCTGCTTGCACCTTTCAGACTCTTTCAACTCTGTCTATCAACATCTACCTTTCCTTCTAGCTGCAAGTTTACCTGCAATCAGTTTGTCACTAAAAAGGTTGACCGTTCTAATCCTTCAAATTACCGTCCTATTGTTTTAATTTCCTGCCTATCTAAAGTTTTTGAATATATCCTCAACAGGAAAATTCTTAAACATCTATAACTTCATATCCTTCTATCTGATTGCCAGTATGGGTTCCGGCAAGACCGCTCTACCGGTGATCATCTGCCTTTCCTTACTGAGTCTTGGTCATCTTCTTTTAGAGATTTTGGTGAAACTTATGCTATTGCCTTAGACATATCAAAGGCTTTTATTGAGTACGGCACGAAACTTTAATTTCCAAACTACCCTCCTACAGCTTACATCCTTCTCTGTGTAACTTCATCTAAAGTTTCTTTTCTGACCGTTCTATTGCGGCCGTGGTGGACGGTCACTGTTCTTCTCCTAAATCTATTAACAGTGGTGTTCTTCATTTTTCTGTTCTGTCACCTAGTCTCTTTCTATTATTCATCAATGATCTAAACCAAACTTATTTTCCTATCCCCTCCTGCACTTTTCCGCGTCTTTTCTTAGAGATCCAATCTTTCATAAAGTAAAGATTTTACGCAGGGAAGCTACAGAACGCCTGACTGATCTATCTAAAATTTCCGATTGGGGCAGAGCATAACTTAACTAACTACAATTGTATGATGTGGCTTCACGAAACCCTCTGGGAGTCTAGATCCTCCTTATCCTACATTTTGTATGTTTTTCGGTATTATAGGGACGCCCTGACGGCACTCTCTACTGTGGCAGAAGGCACAGCTAACATGATGTCGGCGACCCTGTTCCCAGCAGCGAGGGCGTTCGCCTAGGTTAGACTGGCAGCTCGTCAGTCTGCTGTATGGTCAGTTTCGGAGATGGCTCGCCGGGGCGTGGTGAGGGCAGCTCCCCTTTCCCGAAGTCTGTTCGACCAGTAGGCGACAGACCGCGTCTTCACTACGCTCCCGGCCGTCATCCAGTTCCAGCCGCCTCCCCAGCCAATGCCTCGGCCCTCCCCGGCTCCCAGGTTCCATTCTCTCCCTAGGCGCCCGCCTTCGTTCGCGCGTCAGCAACAGCAGCATCGGGTGTTTTGTTCCCCACCATTAGGAGAAACGACCAGCGCCTGCAACAACATTAGTCCTTTCGGCGCCTGCAGCCGCAGCACCACACCTCCTCCCTACGCCTGAAGTCCAAAAGCTTCTGAAAGACCTCAGGTGGGGTGTCTCCTGGGGTGGCACCACGCGTGGGCTGTGCACGGGTGGGCCACCAGGGTTGTCCGCCAGGTGCTCACCTGGCCTTGGACATCTCTTCCGCCACTACGCTGCCCCCCCGTGTCATCCAAGGTGCTGCCTTACGTGAGAGACATGTTAAAGAGGGGAGTGGTGAAACCAGGGACAGATCGGGTCTTCCTGTCCCACATAGACTGGTTATGAAACTGAGTGCATTGAACAAATTCTTGAAGACTATGCGCTTCAAAATGGTGTCGGTGGCTCAGGTCCGATCAGTACTCCGGAAGGGAGTTTGGTTAGCGTCCCTGGACCGTCAAGACACATATTGGCATGTCCCCATCCATCCCCGGTATCGCCGTTTTCTGGCGTTCCAGGTGGGGAGGGAGACATATCAATTTACCAGGCTCCCTTTTGGAATCTCGCTTGCCCTGAGGACCTTCACGAAGCTATTGAGGGTGGTAGGACCATGCTTGGCGGAAGCAGGCGTCTCCACATTCATGTATCTGGACGACTGGTTGATACATTCCCTCACAAAGGTGGGTGTTTCAACCAGCGTCTAGGTGGCGCTGAGAGGGTTAGCAGACATTGGGTTCAAAGTGAACTTGGACAAGTTTGCCCTCACTCCCACGCAGAAGCTTTGCTGGCTCGGGATCGAGTGGGACACGGTCAACGCCTCACTGTCGCTGGCTCCGAACAACGCCCTTCGGACACTCCTCTGCGTCAAGAGGGCGTATTTCTCTCACACCTTCTCTCGCCGTCAGTGGGAGGACCTGCTGCCTTCCCGGCCCTCCCAGTGGGCCGCCTGAAACACCGATGGCTGACACGGGAGGTCAACAGGTACATCCCGCTCCTCCCACGCGACCTTCACAGGCTGGTACCACCAGCACTCCACAGCTGGTTGCGTCCCTGGCTCCGGTTGGGTGCCCTACGCCAGTCAGTACCATGGTCCTCACATCCACCCTGGATAACTGTGGCGACAGACGCCTCAGACATAGGCTGGGGCTTCCAGTCAAGCTGGGGGGATGAAGCTTGTGGGGGCTGGTCAGAGGAGAGAAGGTCACTTCACATCAACCTTCGAGAGCTGATGATGGTGAGGGAATGGCTCGAGAGGTACCCTGAAATCTCTGGCATGAGCGTCCACTTCGACATGGACAATGTGACACCCGTACAATGCGTGCAGAGGCAAGATACGGCCAGGTTCAGATCCACTCCTGACTCTGTCAGAGAACATCTTCGCCATAGCGTCACGCAGGAACATATTGCTCTTTGCGAAGCATGTCCCGGGTCAGGAGAACGACTAGGCGACACTCTGTCCAGGTTTCAGGGGACGTCGGAGCAGTGGCACTTACGCCCACAGGTGTTCGAGTCTCTCTCTCTCTCTCTCCCCTTCGGCACCCCGGAAGTGGATCCGTTTGCCTCCCCGGACACAGCACAGCTCCCCCTCTACCTTACCTACAACCAGAGGACACGTGCAGGAGGCTCGGACGCCTTCACAGAGGAATGGAACCACTGGGAGTAAGTGTACATTTTTCCTCCTCCAGCGACTCCAGTCCCTCAGGTCCTTCCAAGGACGGGGGTCCTCGTGATAGCACCTTACTGGCCAACCCAGCCGTGGTCCCAGGAGCTGAAGAGGTGGTGCCCTTCCCCCCTCCTACTGGGGTCAGCTTGCTTAGCCAGCAGCCTTGCCGCACTTCTACAGTCATCATTTCAACTTCACAATTTCACACTTGGAGTTTCTGCAGGGAGCTCTCAGCCAACACTTCTCTACGGAAGTAGTAGGCATGATGCTGAAAGCTCACCGCCCATCGTCGGTGTGGTAGCATGAATCCTGTTGGCGGAGATTTCAGGACTACCTTCGGATACACGCGATAGGAACCATCTCCGCCATCACGGTTCTGGACTTCCTAACTTGGCTCGCTGACTCCACCAACAGGACACCGGCGACGGTTTCGGCTCACTATGCAGCCCTCGCTGATTTGCTCCGCTTTGGCATGGACATCCGAGTGCCACGAAGAGCACTATCCATCTTAAGGAAGGGGATCAGCTCCTCGAGAGAGCCGAGACATCAAGCAGTCCTAGCCTGGTCCTTGCATCGGGTTCTGCAGTACTTAACCTTCGATGAGGTCACTATGGAGGAAGAACACTTCTTTCAACATGCCGTCTTCCTGCTCGCCTTGGCTACGGGTTACAGGGCTTTACAACTGGCGGCAGTCACCCGCCATTCGTCTTTTTCCAGCCTGGAGGAGGACTGTTCAGCCCTAACCCTTTCTCCATCGCCAGGTTTCCTAGCCAAGAACGAACGGGCGGACGACATGATTGGCCCGCTCAGAATACCGTCCTTCCTGGAAAGGGGACATCTACATCTGCTGTGGTGGGTCTGTGCATTCAAGGACTACGTGGAAAGCACAGAAAGGGTTTCTGAGGATCATCTCTTTTACAACTCGAAGTCTCGAAAACCCCTACCCCCGAGGTTCCTGGCGCGCCTGCTTTGCCGCGTTATTGAGAGGGCCGACCCGGGCTGTGCCCCACACGCCCATAACAAGGCCCATAAGGGGCCTCGCGACATCGCTGGCGTTCCTCCGCACCCACTCGGTGGCACGGGTGCAGGACTTGGGGGGCTGGGCATCAGCAGCTTCCTTCAGGACGCGGTATCTCTACCACTCGGTCATTCTGATTTCGTGTGTCGCCATGGGAATGGCTCCACCCCTCTTGTCTCAGGCAAGAAGAGGAGGGTGGACACAGAGCAACGGACAACCGAGGGGTAGGGGAAGACCCAGGAACCGTTGAGCAAGGTTTTGTATATAGTGTATTTACATGTATTGTAATGGTAATTATTGTACTTTTGTAAACACTGTACATAACACTAGGATGAAATACAAATGCAAATGTTCCTAGGTAGTTTTCCTTTCCACCTTATCAGTACATAGGAATTTATTGCAATAAGAGGATATAAGAACGTGGTGTTTCTTCTCTCCTCTCTTTTTGAATGATGAAATGACAAATTTTCCCATGGAAAGAGCACATAAAATTGTAACTTGAGTCTTCGACTACTTTTCCTCCCACCTTTTCTCGTCTCATGCATAGCATCACTGTACAGGTTTCTTTCAGCCAATATTTTTTCTTTGTCGCGGCTCTTGCCGCTTAAATTGTTTTTATTGGCTTAAGAAACCTGCACAAGTTTATGGTCCCTCCCTCCTCCCAGAGGTGAACCCTTAGATGTTGCTGGTTTTCTCATTGAAGTGGACGTCACGAATGAGTGAGCCCCCAAGTGGGGTGAAAGGGGGTAAGGGTAGGTTGTCTACGCATGCGCGTGCCTGCACAGAGCCGGGAATTTTAATTTCTGATGAATCATGCGGAACATTTCCAACCACACTCTCCTTTTCGGGTGCGGCCACATGGTCAAGAGTATGATGGGATGGTTACTGCCATAGCATCACTGTACAGGTTCCTTAAGCCGATAATAACAATTTAAGCCGCGACAAAGAAAAATTTTCTCACTCCCTATTCTGTCCACCTCTCTCTGGAACTTCCTCCCTGCTTCTATATTTCCACCTTGCTACGACTTGAACTCTTTCAAGAGGGAGATTTCAAGATATTTATCCAGTAATTAATTTTTGACTACCGCTTTCGGTGTACTTCAGTGGGCCTTTTTTATTATTACAGTTTTGTTACCCTTGGCAGGTGCCCCTCCTACATAATATATATATATATATATATATATATATATATATATATATATATATATATATATATATATGTATATATATATACACATAATGATTCAGAAGTAAACATCACTGCATTTGAAAACCGACAGCAAACAACACACATGTGCTGTCGTCTCCCTACTTGATGAAGCAGTTTTCTTACCTATATTTCGAGCGAAAGCGACACCTGACATATTTTTCATTGTACTGCTGATTAGCTAGAGAAGCCTTTGTCGTAATTATTTTAGTCTTGTCCTCTTTTTCTCACCTTCCACACCCGCCTCACATACACCTACCCTTCCCCCATATTTATCTTACCCCTCTCCCCTATAGCTACTTCACCCACCTTTCTCTCTTTCTCTCTCTCTCTCTCTCTCTCTCTCTCTCTCTCTCTCTCTCTCTCTCTCTCTCTCTCTCTCTCTCTCTCTCTCTGTCTCTGTCTCTCTCTCCGATAACTGAGAAGATTGCATAGGAATAAAAAGAGTAAAAATCCTAATGTCTATAATTCCTTTGTTACAATTCTAATGGCAGGACGGTGTAATTAATTCGTAGATCTAAGGGAATATTCTGCCACCATCATCCTTCCTGTCGTGCTCCATGCAACGTGTGTGTGTGTGTGTGTGTGTGTGTGTCTGTTATATTATATGCATATACTCTCCTGAATGTGTATGTAAAAGATAGATAGAGAGAGAGAGAGAGAGAGAGAGAGAGAGAGAGAGAGAGAGAGAGAGAGAGAGAGAGAGAGAGAGAGAACTTATACATCGATGACCTCCTGCGGCAAATACCGACTCTGCTTGCATACGCCGACGACTACAGTCTCTCCCGCTCCTACTGCCGCTCCGACAGTCAGCGAGCCGTCAGAGAGCTGAACAGGCAGTGGAAGTGGGGAGAGGCGTGGCAAGTCAGCTTCGCTCCAGAAAAGACTCAGGGCATGGTCATCTTCTAGTGATCTAGGTGGAAGCCGCCAGGAATAGAGAAGAGAAAACCGACAGGTAACCGTCAGCAGTTGCAAGTCCTTTAATCTCTTAGCTCGCCAGAGATAGAGAAGAGAAAACCGACAGGTAACCGTCAGTAGTTGCAAGTCCTTTAATCTCTTAACTCTTTTTGTTCACCAGCTATGGTTGTATTCATAGCCACTTGTTAGACTGGTTGAACTCTTTCTACTTTTATTTAACAAAAACATGAAAATATATACAAGAAATACTGAACATAAAAAATGATTTACATAAAGATATGGACAAAGAGAGTGAATGTGTGTGTGTATGTCTGTGTGAAGAAAGGAGTAATATGATGTATAGAAAAGACGTGTAACGTATGTGTCGAAAAGCGTGCACAGAATGTGTATGTATAAAAAAATGAAGAAGAAGAGATGAAAGACGAAAAATCTGTGCAGTAGAAAGAGAACGGAAGGCTGAAAACATATAACAGAAAACGAAGTGCTTGGAGCGGTGACTTGTGTTTACATTACTGGTTCTGAGAAGCGCGTAAGCTTTAGTGTACCCTGAATATTTACAGAAAATGATGAGAGAAAATGGAATATTTCTATGGCTGACTAGATTATTTCCTGCAATCTCCCCAGCTGCCTCCCCGGCTGTCTCAGTCTATCTGAGTTTTGGAGCCCAAACACTTCCCCTCCAGAAACACGTCAAGTTGCTGGGAGTGACAGTGGACTGTGGCCTGCGCTTTGACCGCCATGTTGCTGCTGTTGCTCACCAGGCCTCCCAGCGGGTCTGCATTGTGTCGGATGGTGGGAAACCTCGACTCCCGGGGCATCCTTACACTGTACAAGGCTCAGATACGGCTTTGTATGGAGTACAGTGCCTTGTCCTGGATGTCGAGTGCCCCCACCCACTTGCAGAGACTGGTTGATGTACAACGACGTGCCCTGCGCTTGGTGGGGATGTACGGACAGCAGCAGCAGCCGCAGCAGCAGCAGCAGGAGGAGCAGACCGGAATCACGTCGTTGGAGCACCGGCGGGACGTGTCGGCGCTCGTGGTCCAGCACAAGGCCCAGATTCTGGAAGTTCCTAATCTCAGCTCGCTAGGGCTCCCACCACGAGCTGTCCAGAGGGAGTCCAGGACCACCACCTCCAGTGATATGCTGGTGCAGGTGCCTCGATCTTACTCGAGGCAGCACCAGCGCTCTTAGGCTGCCTTCACACTTTAGCGTTTTTTCGACGCGCGTCGTTTTCGACGCGCGTCGAAAAAACGCATCTACCTTCACACGGGACGTCGTGCTCCACTTCAGCTTGCAGTGCAGTGACAGCAGTTGAGGAAGTAAGAAGTGTCGTTATGGAAATGAGTGAGGAAATGAGTGATGTTCTCATCACATACTCTGCGTACAGAACACTCTACAAGAGAAAGAAGAGGACAACGTGGATACACCCATTGTTAGCGGTTAAAACCAGATATTACGACAATTTATTTGCTGAACTAACAAATGATGACCTCAAATTTTTCAACTATTTTGTCTCATTTTTTTTCCTTCTCGCTCTGGTCCATGAAGTTTTCTGACAATTGCTCTCCAATTTCCGCCCATGACTTTGCCTTCTTCTGTTTGTTCTTGTAATCATCATTACACAAATCCCAGAGACAGGTCTCTCTTCTACTAAATCAATCAACATTTCAGTATTTAGTTCGTTAGCCATAATAGCCTACGTAATGCAAGGAACGTGATGCAAATCTGAAAAAAATGTATAATTAATATAAATAAATGCACATACAAGATTATTCAATTTTATACAGTTTCTACACAAAATTATAATAAAGAAAGAGTACAAAATCACAACCTGACGCTCCGTGTGTAGGGAGCGACGCTCGTCGAGAAAACGCCAAATGTGAAGGCACCCGGAGCAAATACACACCCGCCACACGCTGCGCAGTGCAAATGACGACTGAATTTAGCACAGGGTGACGCCCGACGCTGAAGCGTCGTCTCGACGCGCGTCTTTTCAACGACCAGTGTGAAGAACACCGTCTGTTAGCACAGTCAGCTAAAACTGCTCGTCATTTACGACGCGCGTCGAAAACGACGCGCGTCGAAAAAACGCTAAGTGTGAAGGCAGCCAGAACCTCCAGACTGTGGAATGTGTTTATGGCAGCCACGAGTGACACACAGACAATGATACTCCAGCAAGTGAAAGTGGCTGCCCACAGGTGGCGTAAAACACAAACTCAACACAAATCCTGTGTTAATCATCTGTGTATATAGTAGGATAAGTTTGCTTTTTGTATATATTTTCTTTATATTTAAGAATAGACTTTTTAAATAGCAGCATAAAAAACGTGTTGTTTTAAGCCTGATGTAAATTTGTTTAAATAAAGAGAGAGAGAGAGAGAGAGAGAGAGAGAGAGAGAGAGAGAGAGAGAGAGAGAGAGAGAGAGAGAGAGAGAGAAAGTTCTCTACAAAGGGCAGGCAGGGAGGAGGCATCTTGCCCTTTTATGAAAGACAGCTCTTATAAAGCTGTTTTTAGCCTGTGAAAAGTTACACTATTTATGTAATGTAAATTACGTTACGTATTTGAATATAACGTGTGATTGTATAAGAGAAAGAGAGAGAGAGAGAGAGAGAGAGAGAGAGAGAGAGAGAGAGAGAGAGAGAGAGAGAGAGAGAGAGAGAGAGAGAGGTGGAGGGTTAAGATGGAAGAGATAGGGAGAGAGGTAAAAACAAGGGAGTCGGGACAGGGAGGTGGACATGGAGTGTGGTTAAGAAAGGTGTGGGTTAATTTATGCGTCACGACTTCTGGCCAATGATATTTACCTATTGAAATCCCTTGTGTTGTAATGCTGCTTTAGATAAAAATGAGTGTAGGGAAGCTGCTTCATCAAGTAGGGAGCCGACAATACAACTAAATATTAATTGTAATAAAATGTTAATATGTATGTTGTGTGGTGAAGAATGCATGGATGTATAATGGAAAAAGAAAAAAATATGTAAGTGTGTGTTGAAGGAGCAGAGAGCGGAATATGGTGTGCGAGAAAATCAGATGTGCGAGAAAAGAGACAGCCTTGTGTACTTGTGCATGTAGGTGTGTGTAGTGAAATTGTGTGTACATGCTACAATACTCCCCCTTTAGTGATGTGGCAGGGGAAAAGGTACAGACTTCTTCCGGCACTGGGTGGCACGAGAAGTGTCCTGCTCCTCTGCAGTAGATAGGGAAATCCGTGGGAAGGTGTCTTGCTTCATTTGGGGAGGGATACGTACTCCTGTAGTAGGTAGACAGGTTTGAGGTGGTCCAGGGCGATGACGTCTCTCATCCCATTGCCCTTGATGGTGACTTCTGCCTGCGGATGACCTTGCAAGGGCTTTCGTAGGGATGTTGGAACCGTTTCCTCATTGAGTCCACCTTGACAAACACGTAAATGGAGGTTTCAAAGTCCTGCCTGACGAACGTCTCGGAGGGTGATGTGTGACGTTGCACGAGATGAAGGTGCTGCATGGACGCCTTGAGACTGGCGTCAAAGTCCCGTACACTGCAGGGCGTGGTGACAAGTTCAAGGGCTAGAAGTTTTCCATGTAGTGTGAGGGTTGTGCCGTACACCATCTCTGCAGAGGGGTGATGCAGATCTTCCTTCAGCGATGTTAGGGTGCCAAGTAGGACCTGGGGAAGCGCGAAGGACCACTCTGCTCGTTGGGCCAAGGGTGCCAAGGAACTCTTGAGTTGGCGGCGAAAGCGCTCAACTGTGCGCGGGTGGTAGCTGGCAGTCCTGTAATGTAGAATGCCAAGCAGGGTTATGAGCTTGCTCCATACGTTGGACTCGAATTGATTTCCACGGTCGGACTTGAGGCTGAGAGGGAAACCAAGTCTCGAGATCCACGTGTCGATTACGGCACGGGCGAAGGAGGTCGTGGTGATGTCAGCCAGTGGTGAAGCTTTGGGCCAACGTGTGAAGCGGTCGATGCAGGTGAGGATGTAGCGGTTCCCGTTGGAGTAAGGCAGTGGTCCGATAAGCTTGATGTGCTCGAATCGTGTAGACTGGTTTGAAGGTGGCCGAAGGGGAGTGTGTAACGCGTCACCTTGGAAGCCTGATACTTGATGCAGGTGCGCGTCCAGTGTCTGACATCCTTGTTGATGCCAGACCATACGAAGTGGAAGGTCATCTGTTATGACGCTCTGTTACCAGGATGTGAGAGGTCGTGCAGCTATCGGAAAACACTACCGTTGTTTCTGCGGCAGGTAAGCACCGGCAAGTATCGGTGAATGTGTTAGCATATTTAGGCACTTGTGTCTCTGGGAGGTGGATCCTCTTCACTGATAATGCAGAGTTTTCCAGAAGATACTGCAACTCAGCATCGCCAGTCTGGTCGGCGGCAATGGCGGCATGGTCAATGAGAGAGGTCATCACAGATGATATGTGGCGGAACAAAGCAACAACTCAGCACCATTGATGTAGCATATGTCGGTTGTGAACTGTGATATGAAGTCCGTGTGTCGCAGTTGCCATAGCGTGTAGATGATTCTGTTGTTGATGAATGTAGCAGTGAGAGACTTGTGGTTGGTGTGAATGCGTCTCACTGCCTTGTAGATGGCCAGAAGTTCACGGTCGAAGGCGCTGTACTTGCTTTCAGGGCCGTTGATCTTCTGGGAGAAGAAAGTGATCGGTCTCTAGCCTTCATTAGTTTAATGCTGCATGACTCCACCGGTCCCAATAGTGGAAGCGTCTGTGGCGATGGAGGTGTCTGCGTCTGGGGCGAGGAAAATGAGTGCGGAGACTTCGCTGAGGACCTGTTTGGCAGCAAGGAAACCTGAATACAGACGATGGTGACGTTTTATTACTGATTTAGGTTATGTCCCCGCAACATCGCGGTCATATGGCGCCACTACAAAAATTTGAAAACAACAAATATTGCAGATTAAAATACGGTCAAAGCTTGATTTTTGTATGCCCTAGTTTTCGTACGATTTGGTTTTCTACGACTTTTTTCGTCGATATTTTGTCCCAGCTTTCGTACATCCACTCGGTTTTTGTAGCAAACTCGTCCGCTTGTCAGCGTGACTTGGCCACTCATTTCCTGGAATCGAGCGCTCACACAAATCACCCCATGCGTTCGTGATTCAGTCAGTTTTTGTTTCTCGTTGAGCGAGCATCACCCCACGCGTTCATCCGAAACATTTCGTAATAATTCATTGTTTTTTTGTGTTTGTTTATTAAGTGCGACTGCTAAATAAATCACCATGGGTCCAAAGAAAGTTCTGAGTGCCAGCCCTTTCATAAATAAGGCGATAAACACGATAGAATTAAAATAAAAAAAAAATAAAAAAACTCAGAGTGGCGTACGCCTGGCTGATCTCTCCAGGATGTATGAGAAGTCCGCATCAACAATCCGTTACATACGCCAACAAAGCTCTTCAATAAGGGTAAAAATGATGTTAAATGTTCATTTATCCATCTCATTAATCATCTATTTTTCATTGTTTTATGTATGTAATAGTAAAGTTATTCTCAACAAAATGCATTTTTTTGTTAATGTTTCTGGGCGTCTGAAACGAATTAATTGGATTTAATTTATTTCTTGCGGTAAATATTGCTTCAATTTTCGTACGTTTGGTTTTCGTCAGAGTTTTTCGAACGGATTAATCACGAAAACCAAGGTTCCGCTTCATCGATATCAAAAACTAAACAACAAGAATGATAAAAATGTTAAAAGATCACTAAAAAATAAACATCAGAAAGAAAATGGAATGAACCATCAAAATCTTAATTACTAAAAATAACAGCGTTTGTTATTTTAATGTATTAATACATTTAACTTAATCTAGAGTGAGGAGGTACCGATCCCACTGACCCAGACCAATGTGTCTGGCGTTGTTCGTTCTGCACCCAAGACACTGACCCCATTGACCTAGATATCTGCCATTGCTCGTCACTTGTCCAAGTCACCGACCCCACTGATCGAGATACCTGGCGTTGTTCTTTGTGTGCCCCAGACATTGACCCCACTGACCCAGACAGCAAGACCCAGCGTTATTCGTTACGTGTCTTCTTTACTTGCCTCCAGGATCTCCCATTGCAATGATATTATTTGTAGAATATTAAAAAAAAAAAAAAATAGGTATTTCAAAGGAAAGATATAATTTCTTTAAAAGACCAGCCTTCTCCAGCATGTATCCCTCACTTGCCTTCGAGTTCACTCAGTGCAAGGATAAAGTTTCGCCCAATACTATATTACAAGTAAAATAATTAAAAGGAAAATAGTTAAATAATAATCTATAATTTGTTCAAAAGACCATCCTTCTTCACAAACAAAAGGACCTCATGTCCCGGGGAAAGAGCCCTCTCTCCAAGTATCAGCGCCATCTGAAAAGTCTCATCCTCACCACGACAACGAATAAGATATCGCTCCCGCAGCTCCACCAGACTGGGACACTCCACTAGAAAAAGAACAAAGCAGTCATCACAAAATGTTTGGTTTTCCCGGAACATGAGTGAGACGCGTGTGACACATCTGGAGACAAGCCAGACAGTGCAGTCTCTGAGAGGTGCTTCTGTACATGGACATGCGTCCTAGGACGGTCAGTAAAAGCAGTTACCTTCCTCATTTACGTGGTAGCAACTAAAGCCTCCCATTTGCTCTGCCAACGGGTAAGAACTGCCACCTGTATACTGGAGTATAAATCATAAGATGAAATGGGGCTGGAAGTAGGAACCTGAGTTGCCACCTTTTTAGCCAGCCTATCGGCCTTCTCACTCCCCAGAATCCTAACATGTGTTGGGACGCAGCAAAATCCAGTATGGTAGCCTCTACGCTGTAAAAGGTAAAGCCACTCAAGAAATTATACAAGTGGATGAAGAGAAGAAGGGATAAAATGTTGAACAGCGCAAAGAACATTACCATAGCCGATAAAAATTGTAAAATATGAGGTGGGAAAAGTTAAATGAATTCTTGGAGCTAAGATAATGGGACACAGCTCTGCCATAAAAACAGAGGTAACACCGGGGAGGCTACCGCCTCGAGAGAATAAAGGAAAGACAACACCATATCTTACTCCACCCTCGGATTTTGAGCCGTGTGTAAATACAGGAATGGAGTCTAAATATGTACAGGGACATACAGAGATGGAAGGTACATTTAATATCCCCATAGCAGATGCAATTCTGAAACCGAAAGGTTTAGGTAAGCTTGGGTGAGATGCATATAGTTGAGAACGTGAATCACGGGCGACTGCCACACAAGAAACGGATTCGGGAAGACGAGGGACTCGATACCAGCTCCTTAACAATAAGGGCTGGCAACGCAAGTCCAAAGAAAAGACACCAGCATCTACTAATTAGCTAGAAATTGGAAACGAGCGGAACCCCACTAGTTGCAAGGCAAATACCGGCATGATGCACCGAATCCAACACACGAAGCCGAGCCTCAGTAGCAGAGGAATAAACCTTACACCCATACTCCAACTTAGAGAGAGTAAGGCCCGTACAAAGAGTCATGAAGGTTTAGAGACGGTCAAAAGGAAGGATGATGAGTACTCAAAGTCAGTAGCATTTTTGGAACGAAGGTTTTCGGGAGAGACGAAGCGAAGGCAAGGTCTACCTTGTGTCTTCCGGTTAACCTTCGAGAAAAATATGTTTATTTTCCAAATTTTGCGTGGCAAGTAGTTTTGATTCAGTTAAAACAACCTGAGAAAGTATTTCCCTAATTGGAAAGTCGTACATTATAGTTGCAGCGAATATGTTTGTCTTTTTCTGCAACAATAGCACGACCCTTCAATGCACAAAGGAACCAGCCAGAAGGATGCCATCGTCGCTCACAACCCCACTTTTTTTTTACAACTTTATTTTGTTTTCACGGTTAACTAACACAAATTTGAATTTATCATTACGATATTCTATCTTTGTTGAACACGTTACATAAATATGTAAAAGGGCGAGATACATGCCTTGATGGGTCGGGAACAGCGAGTGCAAGATAGTGGATGGTAAGAGCGTCTAATATAGGGTTGGTGTTAAAAAAAAAATAAATAAATACCTAAGTGCGTTTCTTTTTATATATATATATATATATATATATATATATATATATATATATATATATATATATATATATATATATATATATATATATATATATATATATATATATATATATACATTTTACTTATCAAAATTTAGTTCTATATTATACTGATAACTAAGGTCTATATGTGTACATATATATAGCAAAATGTAAAAGTAGTCGTCTGACCCGTTCATTTCCTATAAAGCACATGTTAATACAAGCTTTGTCCAGCCGGACCAACCTATATCAGCATGACCTAAATAAGTCTGTGTTCTTCATTAAAAGTGTCAAAATCTTTCAAGATCTAACTCCCCTTGTAATTTCTGGCATCTAGCCAAAAACATCCCTAATAACATTGCTTCTTTATCTATCCTTCTTTTATTTCAACCTCATGGCAATACTGTCATCTCATCTGTTTCTAAAGTTAAACTAAAAATCGCTAAGAATAAAACTCACCTTGGATGATTCAGGGCTTGTTCCTCCGTCTCCTCCACCCTCTGACTACTTCATGCTACCTATTAAAATCCTTTGCAATGATATGTTTTATGCGCTCGCTAGCCTTAACCCTTAGAAAGCTTACGAACCTTTCCCTTTGTTCTCCGAAACTGTGTTTCTGTGCTTGCACCTTACCAAGTCAAACTCTTCCAATTCTGTCTATCAACATCTACTTTCCTGCTTGCTGGAAATTTCCCTAAATTTAACCTGTTCTTAAAAAGGTTCTAATCAGTCAAACTATTGTCCTATTGCTTTAATTTCCTGCCTCTCTAAAGTTCTGAACGCATCCTCAGCAGGAAGACTTTTAAACATCAATCATTTCACAACCTTCTATCTGATCGCCAGTATGGGTTCCATCGAGGCCGCTCTACTAGTGGTCTTGCTTTCCTTACTGTGTCGTAATCATCCGGTTTTAGGGATTTTAGTGAAACTTTTGCTCTTGGCTTAGGGCATATCAAACGCTTTTAATGGAGTCTGGCACAAAGCTCTGACTACAAAACTACCCTCCTGTGGCTTCTAGAATTTGCTCTCTAATTTCATCTTATGTTTCCTTTCTGACCGTTCTATTCCTGCTATGGCAGACGGTCAATGTTCTGGTAGACGGTTCTGCCCTGCCGCCCACTCTTTTCCCATTATTCACTAATGATATAAAACCAAACTTCTCGTCCTATCCACTCCTACGCTGATGATACCAGCCTGCATTTTTTCACGTTTTTTTTTGTAGACACTCAATACTTCAGGAAGTAGACAGTTCTCGCAGGGAAGCCTGACTTTTGAACTAAAATTACTGATTGTGACAGAGGAAACTTAGTATTGTTCAGTACCTCAAAAACTAAATTCTTCCATCTTATCAACTTGACACAACCTTCTAGACAACTATCCCATCACCTTCAATGACACTCATTTGCCCCCCCCCCTTTCTGCAATGAACATCTTCGGTCTGTCATTTACTTATAATCTAAACTGGAAACTCCACATCTCATCTCTAGCTAAAACAGATTCTATGAAGTTAGACGTTCTGACTCGTCTCCGAGAGGTTTTCTCGCCGCCTTTTTATAGGGGCCTTACCTATGAGGTATGCCTCACATGTGTCGGGCGTTGCACACATAGCGCTCTTTTAGACAGGACGGAATCAAAAGCTTTTCGTCTTAACTCTTTTTCTCTAACTGACTGTCTTCGGCCTCTCTGTCATTGCTGCAATGTTGCTATCTACTGTTATGTTTATGCCAACTGCTCCTTTGATCTTGTTAACTGCATGCCTCCCCTTCTCCCGCGGCCTCGCTGCACGAGACTTTCTTCTTTCTCTCATCTCCTTTCTGTCCACCTCTCTAATGCAAGAGTTAATCAGTATTCTCAATCACTCATCCCTTTCTCTGGTAAACTCTGGATTTCACTTCCTGCTTCTGTATTTCCTCCTTTCTATAACTTGAATTCTTTCAGGAGGGAGGTTATATATATATATATATATATATATATATATATATATATATATATATATATATATATATATATATATATATATATATATATATATATATATATATATATATATATATATATATATATATATATATATATATATATATATATATATATATATATATATATATATATATATATATATATATATTTATTTATTTATTTATTTATTTATTTATCTTTTATTTATTTTTATTTTTTTTCCTTGGCTGTTGTCCCTCATACATGAAAAAAAAAATTCAAGCTTTTTGTTTCACTCTAGATTACTTTTTTTAATTGCTTATCTAAACTGATTTACATATAAATATGAAAAATAAATAAATAAACCCCCCCCAAAAAATAAAACCAGTAAGAAAACAATGGGTTGCATTCTTTTTTTATTAAACCCTGTTTTTTTTTTTACAACCCTTGTCCAGTATGGCCGTAACAGTACTATGTACGCATTATATATGGTAGGTGGAAGCTATGTACCGTGTGTGTGTGTATGTGTGCGTGTGTGTGTGTGTGTGTGTGTGTGTGTGTGTGTGTGTGTGTGCACTGTGCATGACCCTACACGTGGGGTCACTGGGGTGGTGGGAACACTGCGGGGCTGTCCGAACCAGGACACTTGCACAATACCAGGTCATCCCCTAAATGAAAATAAGAAGATAGATAAGTAAATTATCTAATTAAATTAATCTACATGAGAAAGTAATGTTTATGTTGCCGTTCTTCACTAGTTTTCGCTCAGATCCGGATTCCATTTGTACAACATTGATACCAACACCACGCATGTCGTACCGCCACCTACTTTACCTTCCCGCCCAACTTGAGGTAAGGACTGAAGGCACGGTCTGAGGCCGTGCCTACATTGTCGAGAGGAAAGGTACGCGGCTCGATCTTCATGACTTGCTATGGGCCTAAGAGTTCGGTGCAAGAGGAGGAGCGTCCGTCTGTCAGCGCCCCAAGAGGTATGAGGCAAAGCTCTAAGGAGTGACAGCGCCTTCATACATGCTGCCTTAATATCTAGGTAATACTGCATTATGCCATCGCTTCCCAAAGGGTAATGAAAGGTAACAATGCTAACATCGTTGTTTACCTACATTCAGCTTGTTCCTAAAAAGGGTGACCGTTCTAATCCCTCAAACTACCATCCCATTGCTTTAATTTCCTGCATATCCAAAGTTTTTTTTTTTATCTATCCTCAATAATAAGATTCTTAAACATCCTCCACTTCATAACCTTCTATCTGATCCGTCAAGGCCGCTCTACTAGTGATCTTCCGGTTTTCCTTACTTAGTCTTGCTCATCCTCTTTTAGAGATTTTGGTGAAACT
This sequence comes from Scylla paramamosain, assembly GCF_035594125.1. NCBI lineage: Eukaryota > Metazoa > Arthropoda > Malacostraca > Decapoda > Portunidae > Scylla > Scylla paramamosain. The sequence continues at coordinate 6,929,846 of NC_087184.1, forward strand.
TTTGTTGATGCCTTGGACATATCAAAAGTTTTTGATAGAGCCTGGCACAAAGCTTTGATTCCCAAACTACCCTCCTACGGCTTCTATCCTTCTCTCTGTAACTTCATCTCAAGTTTCCTTTCTGACCGTTCTATTGCGGGTGTGATAGACGGTCACTGATCTTCTTCTAAATCTAATAACAGTGGTATTCCTCAGGGATCTGTTCTTTCACCCATTCTCTTCTCGTTATTCATCAATGACCTTCTAAGCCAAACTTCTTGTCCTATCCACTCCTACGCTGATGATACCACCCTGCACTTTTCCACATCTTTTCATAGACGTCCAATCCTCCAGGAAGTAAACGTTTCACGCAGGGAAACCACAGAACGCCTGACTTCTGATCTTTCTAAAATTTCTGATCGAAGCAGAGCAAACTTGCTATTTTTCAATGCTTCAAAAACTCAATTCTTCCATCTATCAATTTGACACAACCTTCATGGCAACTATCCCCTCTTCTTCAATGACACTCAACTGTCCACCTCTTCTACACTGAACATCCTCGGTCTGTCCTTTACTTATAATCTAAACTGGAAACTCCACATCTTATCTCTAGCTGAAACAGTTTCTATGACGTTAGGTGCTCTGAGACGTCTCCGCCAGTTTTTCTCACCTTTCCCTCCCCCCACGCGGGAAACTCTGTACAAGGGACTTATCCGTCTATGTATGAAGTATGCTTCACATGTCTGGGGGGAGTTCCATTCATACCACTCTTCCAGACAGGGTGGAATCAAAAGCTTTTCGTCTAATCAACTCCTCTCCTCTAACTGACTGTCTTCAGCTTCTCTCTCATCGCCGCAATGTTGCATCTTTAGCTATCTTCTACCGCTATTTTTATGGTAACTGCTCTTCTGATCTTGTTAACTGCATGCCTCCCCTACTCCCGCGGTCTCGCTGCACAAGACTTTCTTCTTTCTCTCATTCCTATTCTGCCCCCCTCTAATGCAAGAGTTAACCAATATTCTTAATCATTCATCCCTTTCTCTGGTAAATTCTGGAATTCTCTGCCTGCTTCTATATTTTCACTTCCTGTGACTTGAATTCCTTCAAGAGGGAGGTTTCAAGACACTTACCTTTCAATTTTTTACTACACTTTTGGACCCTATTCTGGGACTGGCATCTCAGTGTGTTTTTTTTTTCTTTTTTTTTTGTTGGGGGAGGGATTTTTGTTGCCCTTGGCCAGTGTCCCTCCTACGTAAAAAAGAAAAAAAAGATGCTGGCTTAGAGATAGATATGCCTTTTGTAGAAAGCCTTTAGTATTACTAACCTATAGAGAGTCCCTATGCTGACCTACACAGCATAGAAGTATAATGTAAAAGCTCGATTTCAGGCTAGATATTGAGGCACTGTGTTGAAGTAGTGATTGAGAAGCCCCGTGATCAGATAAATTTTAAAAAATAAAGTGTTTGAGACTATAGATAGGTAGAATGTTCTATTAAGTTAGAGATGGGAATAGGCCTTACGCTTTAGAAGAAAAGACAGAGAAACATCATTATGTGGATGCGGTAGAGGAATTTCATAAATGAATTAGTGGTGTTAAAATAAATAATTACTGATTCTTACCATCACAGGTGTCAGAAATGGAAAGATGTACTGCAGATTCTATCATTACTACTCAAAAAAAATCAGAGATTACGTGAAAGGCACTGGGGTTGCAGCCAAAACTTCTCACCAAGTTAACAGGCTGCAACAAGACTGATGTATCATGCCTACGTAAACCAAATGTGTCAAATTTATGGCATTTTCTCTTTTTGTAATTGCAGTATCTGCTTCTAAGAAAGTGTTTTTATTAATAAATGCCTTATTTCTTAAAAATTGATCATAATGCCTTTATCATAATCATAATCATATCATATCATATCATAATGCCTTTATAATACCTTTAATGAACATTTTCTTTCCTATCCACAGTGAAGATATTAAGTAAATACGAATTTCAAAGAATCTTTTTTATTTCCATTTTGTTGTAGTTTATTTTGAATAGTATAGTTATCCTAAGTAACACACATAAGTAACACACAATAGAAAATTAAATACTGGCAAGATCTGTGACCTCTCGGTAACTTTTCGTTCTCTCAATAGATAGCGCTCTAAAGCACAACAATCCAGTACTTTCTAGCATCTCTGCGATTTGTTATGTTGGATTGGAAGATTTCCTGTCTTTCTTATATATATATATATATATATATATATATATATATATATATATATATATATATATATATATATATATATATATATATATATATATATATATATATATATATATATATATATATATATATATATATATATATATATTTTTTTTTTTTTTTTTTCTTTTTTTTTTTTCTTTTCTTTTCTTTTCTTTTTTTTCTTTCTTTTTTTTTCGTAATCGCGAGCGTAAAGCATCACAAATGAAAAGCAATCGTATAAGTGAAATATAGTATAGAGTCATCATATAGCAAAGTATACACATGGCTGACTGATTCAGCATAAACAGTGCACAGTAATGCCATGATGAACAATAATATGCTTATGAAAAGATGATAATACATAGTAATAGCTGCAAAGTATATTATCATCATCATCATCATCAGTAGCTGCAGAATAAAAGAATTCATCTCCAGACTTAATGTTCAGGCGGAAGAATTACAGGCTTTGCCGAGCATGAGAAGGGACCAAGCACCACCGCCACAGAGTAAGCCCACCAGCCAACCGGAGACAACTAATCAGCGACTCCCACCGCTCCCACATAACAAGCCCACTAGTCGCGTTGTGCCAGCCAATCAGCGTCTCTTACTGGCCAGAGCGACGCCTCGACTCACGTCATAAATACCAACCTCCCCACCGACTCCCTCGGGGTCATACAAGCACTCAAACACTCACCTTTAACAGACATCATGAACATCCTAAGAAGCATTCTGGCTACAACCCATACCATCAGACAAGGAAGACAAGTCCAGATAAACTGGGTTCCAAGCCACGCCAACATCGATGGCAATGAAGCAGCTGACCAAGCAGCCAGTGATGCACTTAGGCTTCCTACCATCATGGAACGTACTCCAGTCAGCATTTCCCAGATAAAGAAACATCTCAAGCAGAAAACAAGAAAACTCCTCAATCACAACTTACAAAATCAGCGCTGAGAAAGGTTCAAAAAATGCAAGCTGGTACACGCAGACGACCAAAAAGAAAACCCAGTTCCCCGGACACCTAAGCACGATAGAGTGGAACAGTGTGTACAGATTAAGGCTAGGATACCGCTGCCTTTCAAAGATTAAAAACAATTTTCCGGATGTGTGCTGCCATTGGGAGCTTGAGAGCGACACACACCATTAAGACACTACATCACAGAATGTGAGGCAATTGCTCCCTTCTCAGATAGAAACCATGGGTCTGGAGAAAGCATCATTGCAAAACACCTCACACAATGACTTGGACACATTGATACAACAATATACTTCACCCAGATAGACAAGAGTTCTTTCTCACACTGGAGTGCAAGCCAGACTCTACACCAGTGTAGCTGCAGAACCACACGAGCTATGGCCCAAAACAAAGTGCCCGCGTCACCTTCAGTACAAGTGGTGACAATCTGCACACACACACACACACACACACACACACACACACACACACACACAGCGTGTCCAGTTATTCCACAGCTATATATATATATATATATATATATATATATATATATATATATATATATATATATATATATATATATATATATATATATATATATATATATATATATATATATATATATATATATATATATATATATATATATATATATATATATATATATATATATATATATATATATATATATATATATATATATATATATATATATATATATATATATATATATATATATATATATATATATATATATATATATATATATATATATTAGTCTGAAGTGTACTGAAATAATGTATTAGTTACAAGGTGAAAATATACAAGTACAATTGTATTTAAATGCATATTTATGTATTTTCCATATATATTACACCCCATCTATGTTCTTACAGATGCGAGCGTGTGGTGGGAATCATAGGGGCGGGGGCTGCGGGCCTGTGTGCAGCCCGACACGTGCAGGGTATGCAGGGATGGAGGGCAGTGGTGTGGGAGCAATCTTTGGACCTTGGCGGCACATGGAGGCTGTCTCAGAATGTTGGCGTGGACCAGAGAGGTTTTCCAGTCCATTCCAGTCTGTACAACAGTCTGAGGTAATATCAGTGAGTAAAAGTTTTACCTTCCATAGTTGTGGACATTGGCTGTATTAGTGATTATAAAAAAAAATAAAAAAAAGCGTTTTCATTATTTCTGTTCTATTCAGAACAGACGTGCCGGCAGTGCTCATGGCTTTCCCAGATTACAAGTTTCCGGACGGGGAATCCTTCATGCATCACACCACCGTCCTCAAGTATCTGGAGGACTACGCCCGCCACTTCAGTCTCCTTCGCTTTATCAAGGTAATGTGTGTGTGCGTGTTTGTACATCTATCTCTCTATCTATCTGTCTGTCTGTCCGTCTGTCTATCTATCTTTGTTTGTCTATCTGTCTGTCTGTCTGTCTACTTTTTTCTAATAAAAAACAAGAAAACCCTGACTTTTCCACACCTAGTTTGGACATCGTGTGGAGGAAGTGTCACCGGCGGGCGAGCAGGATGGACAGGTGGCCTGGAGGGTCACAGTCAAGGACCTCTCCAAAGGCTTCACTCACGTCACCACCTGCCGGGCTCTGCTCATTTGTAACGGGTGAGTCCTGTCTGATCTGCAGCGTCTGTATCTTGAAAGGACCACACTGGATTAATGTACAACAATTGTTCCCAAACTACCTTACGTAACGTACCCTTTTCTGCATGTAACAGCCTCACCTTCATTCTCCCTTCCTCACTTTATTGTGCTTATATGAAACTATGTATTTTTTGCGGTGTTTATCTTTTTTTTTTTTTTTGTAGGAAAACAAAGTGTTTTCTTGAATTTGAACAAATTAAAAAAATTATACATGCACAAAACATCTTAATGAGTATTTGCTTCTTGGAATAATTTCATTATGTACTTGCGTACTTTAAAACAATTATTTTTGGCTAAGCGACTACCCTCTCTCCCAGTGTATCCTCGTCACGCCCCCACATTATGAGAACCATTAATATAAAGGCAGAATGTAGGGACTGGCTGCACTTCGCTGATTCCTGATTTCCTTTAATGGCTAAATCCTTTCTAATAATGACTTGAATTTTCTTTTCTTTTTTTCATGACCCGTTGGTATGAATAATGACTTGCGGATAAATGTAAGGTTTCCTCTAGTCATTTTTCAGAGCCAAATATCCCTGAGATCGAAGGCATCGAGAAGTACCGCGGGCAGAGGCTTCACAGCCACGACTACCGAGAGCCCTCTGCCTTTCTCGCCAGGCGGGTGGTGGTGCTCGGGGCCGGTGCCTCAGGCCTGGACATCGCCCTTGAAATAGCCCAAGTAGCAGACAAGGCAAGACTTTCACCAGGAGAATTATTAATCTTCAATTTTTCTGGGTTTTGTAGTGTGTCCCTCATTGTTAGATATCATACGTAGCTTTCGAAAAGCTTATTTCAGTAGAGTTTTCCTGTTTTCGTGTGTGTGTGTGTGTGTGTGTGTGTGTGTGTGTGTGTGTGTGTAAGCCCAAGTCCATTCTAATATGGCCAGTCATACAATGCCACAGACTTTAGCGGACCATGACTAATGTAATTTTTTTCCGTCTTTTCTTTGAAGGTTTTCCTCTCGCACAAGTTTCCTCTCTTGATCCCGTCTGAGTTTCCCAACACGCTGCATCAGGTGCGGGCTGTTGTCACGGCTGATGAGACAGGGTTTGTGTTGGCTGATGGAACGTATGTTGAAGCAGAAGCCATTTTGTATTGTACAGGTAATGAATGAGGGTGTGGTACAGCTACCAGAATGAGTTTTAAAGCGCAGAGAAGGTGCAACCACTTGCCTATCCACACCTTCCATTGTTACGTTACTATTTTTCACAAAGTGAAATAGTTTGAAATAGTTTGAAATGAAAGCAGAGATAACAATGATCTCTTTCAGGATACAAATACAAATTTCCCTTCCTGACTGATGAATGTGGCGTTGAGGTGAAGGACAACCGTGTGCACAACGTGCACAAGCACATCATCAACATCAGATATCCCACAATGGGCTTCATTGGCCTCCCATCGCGAGCTATCACCTTCCCTCTCGTCAATTACCAGGTGAGCTCACCTGTCTCTGGCGCCTACTTGCTGAGCGAGATAAAGACGGCAAATATATCAGAGAAAATAATTGAATAATTGTAGGTATATCGGAGTAAAGACAAACAGGAAGAAGGTAATAGGTTCTTTTTTAAATTTCATCACAGCACAAAACGAGGCACTACTCCAGAACACACACACACGCACGCACGCGCGCACGCACGCACGCACGCACGCACGCACGCACGCACGCACACACACACACACACACACACACACACACACACACACACACACACACACACACACACACACACACACACACATAATTTACGATTTCTTTCAGGTGCAGTATTTCCTTGCCACTCTGAGAGGTGAGGTCACGCTACCCTCACTTGAAGAAATGACGGCCATCGCTCACAAGAATGATCAGGAACGGAGGGAGCAAGGGCTGCTAGATAAACACTATCACACTCTTGAAATGACCCAGTTTGAGTATCTCAGGGATCTGGCGAGGGAAGCTGGCCTGGAGCAACCGCCGGCCTTCTTGCCTCAGTTACTAATGATAGTGTTGTTTCGTATTTTTTTTTCATTCCCTGTCTTTAAGAGCTACAGCTACGAGGTCTCTGGGGATGGCGCCATAATAGAGAGTTTGAGGGGGCAGCGCGTGGCGACGTACTGGGATCTAACTAGGCTAATCTTGACACAGGTTGTCCGCTGCCTATGGAGAGACTTTCCTAGGGTTGTGAGTTTCTTTGGCTCCCATCTCATGATTAAATTGAGAGCAATTCTTAGGATACCGAGGTAGACAGACCTATTCATTGAAACAACAACAACAACAAATGTCCCCAGGTAGTACTGCTCTTTTGGTATCGATCGTAAGTGTCTTGATACCCCCATCAACTTCTTCTTCACTAACTTCTGCAACATTCGCAGTCTTAGATCTAATTTTCAATCTGTAGAACACCACCTCTCTTCTACTAAACTTCATCTTTTCATCACTGAAGCACAGGCGTCTGAAGCAATTGAGGGTAGCCCCTTTTCTGTTCCCTCCTACTATTTCTATCCTCATTTTCAATCTAAAGCTGGATGTTGCGTCTCTGTGCACAATGGCTTAATCTGCTCATGCTCTTGAATCTTCCGAGTTTTCCACCATCGGTATACGACTACAGAGTCACTCCCAAACTAAATTTTTCTGTGCTGTATACCTCCCACCTAACTCCTCTGACCATAAGAAATTCTTTGACAACTTAACTTCCAAAGTGAGCATATTTTGACTCTCTTCCCTTTTTGTGGATATCTCCATTCTTGGAGACTTCAATGTTTACCACCAGCTTTGGCTTTCCTCTTTCTTCACTGATCATCCTAGTGAACTAGCATTTAATTTTGCTATCATCTACGCCCTAGAGCAAAAGGTACAACACCCTACTCGTTCGTATTCCTGATTGTCTTGGAGATACGGCCAACATTCTTGATCTTTTCCTAACTTCTAATCCTTCCGCTTCTGCTGTTACCCTATCTTCTCTCTTGGGCTCCTTCGATCACAGTCTCATATCTGTATCTTGTCCTATCGCTCAAGTCTCTCTTCAGGATCTCTCAAAGCGAAGGTGCCTCTGGTGTTTTACCTCTGCTAACCGGGAGACCTGATGATGTATTATGCTGATTTCCCTTGCAGTGACCATTGTTTTCGTGTCAGAGACCCGTCTCTGTGTGCTGAGCTCATAACAGAGGTCTCTGGTAGTCTCTAGCACGGAGGCGTACATTCCTCACTCTTTATCTCAACCTAAACCTTCCAAACTTCGTTTAACTCAGCCTATTTTCGTGATGTACATGATAGAGAGGTGGCCCACAAAGGGTATTTGAGTCTTCCATCACCTGAATCTCATGTGCTTTATATTTCTGTCTGGAATCATGCAAAGTCTGTTCTCAAACTAGCCAAAAAAACTCCTTTATTAATAGAAAGCATAATCTTTCCAGATCTAACTCCCCTCGTGACTTTTGGCAACTAGCCAAAAACAACTCCAATAACTTTGCTTCTTTATCTTTCTTTATTTCAACATGATGCTTCACTGCCGTCTCATCAAACATTTGCTAAAAATTCTACCTTGGATAATTTAAGGCTTGTTCCTCCCTTTCCTCCCCCCTCTGACTACTTCATGCTACCTATTAAGATCCTTCGCAGTGGTGTTTTTCATGCCCTCGCTGGCCTAAACCCTCGGAAGGCTTATTGTTCTCCGAAACTGCGCCTCCGTGCTTACACCTTATCCATTCAAACTCTTTTAACTATGTCTATTGACATCTGTTTACCTTTCCCTCTTGATGGAAATTTGCCAACATTCAGCCTGTTCCTTAAAATGGTTACCGTTCTAATCCCTCAAACTATCGTCCTGTTGGTTTAATTTCCTGACTATCTAAAGGTTTTGAATCTATCCTCAACAGGAAGATTCTTAAAACATCTATCACTTCGCAACCTTCTATCTGATCGCCAGTACGGGTTCCGTCAAAGCCGCTCTACTGGTGAGTTTTGGTCATCCTCTTTTAAAGATAATGGTGAAGCTTTTGTTGTTGCCTTAGACATATCAAAAGCTTTTTATAGTCTGGCACAAAGCTTTGATTTTCAAACTACCCTTCTACGGTTTATATGCTTATCTCTGTAACTTCATCTCAAGTGTCTTATCTGCCCGTTCTATTGCCGCTGTGGTAGACGTTCACTGTTCTTCTCCTTAATCTGTTAACAGTGATTTTCCTCAAGGTTGTGTCCTGTCCCCCACTCTCTTCCTATTATTCATCAATTGTCTTCTAAACCAAACTTCTTGTCCTATCCACTTGTACGCTGATGATACCATCCTGCACTTTTCCACGTCTTTCCGGAGACGTCCAACCCTTCAGAAAGCAAACAGATCACGTAAAGAAGCCATGGAATGTCTGACTTCGGATCTCTCTATAATTTCTGATTGGAAGAAAGCAAAAACTCAACTCCTCCATCTATCAATTCGACACAAAATTCCACAACACTATCCTCTCTTCTTCAATGACACTCAACTGTCCCCCTCTTCTACGTAAAGAAGCCATGGAATGTCTGACTTCGGATCTCTCTATGATTTCTGATTGGAAGAAAGCAAAAACTCAACTCCTCCATCTATCAATTCGACACAAAATTCCACAACACTATCCTCTCTTTTTCAATGACACTCAACTGTCCCTCTTCTTCTTCTGAACATCGTCGGGCTGTTCTTTATTTATAATTTAAACTGGAAACTTCACATCTCGTCTGTATCTAAAACAGCTCCTATGAAGTTAGTCATTCTGAGTCATCTCCGCCAGTTTTTCTCACCCCCCTGCTCGCTGCTAACTCTGTATGGAGTATGCTTCACATATATTCCACATATATTCCACTCATACTGGTCTTTTAGACAGGGTGGAATCTAAAGCTTTTCGTCTTATCAACTCCTCTTTTCTAAGTGACTGTTTTCAGTCTTTTTCTCATCGCCACAGTGTTGCATCTCTTGCTATCTTCTACCACTATTTTCATGCCAACTGCTCTTCTGATCTTGCTAACTGCATGCCTTCCCTCTTCCGCAGCCTCACTGCACAAGACTTCTTTCTTTCACCCCTATTCTGTCCACCTCTCTAATGCAAAAGTTAACCAGTATTCTCAATCATTCATCCCTTTTCTGGCAAACTTTGGAACTCCCTGCCTACTTTTGTATTTTCAACTTCCTATGACTTAAACCTTTTCAAGATGGAGGTTTCAAGAAACTTATCCTGTATTTCTGACTAACACTTTAGACTATGTTCAGGGACCGGCACCTCAGTGGGTTTTTTTATTTATCTTATTTATTTTATTTTTCTATATATTTCTTTGTATTGCAGTTTTGTTGCCCTTGGCCGGTGCCCCTCCTGCATAAAAACTGCTACTACTACTACTACTACTACTATTACTACTACTGGTATTATCATTATTTTAATTTATTATACTTAAAACAAGTTTCCGTAATCAATGCAATCAGTGACGAAGTATAAGAATATCGCAAGTATTCATTATTATATTATACAAGCAAGAACATAGTCAGTTCAGCCGTCGAGAAAGAGATGCCTGAGCAGAATTAGAAGCAGGAATAACAATTAGCTGTTTTCAACTAAAATACGAAATGTATAAAAAAAAAAAAAAAGTAGAGCTCAAAGGCGCATGCTAAGAGTCCCCACTTAACGTAACATCAGGTTGTCAATTGTGGTCGAGGGCCGAGTAACCTTTTCTCCTCAATTCGACTGTGCTTGTATATTTTCAATCTAAAGTCTTCTGATATAATGACAGTCTCGTAACAAAACCTAATCATTGATAGATTCTTATCAGATCAGAGGACTTAAGACTGAGGAAAAATATCAAACACAGTGAAAGTGAACGTGGTGTGATTATCGAGCATGACTGCACCAATGCACCTGACATGGTATCTGTGTGCACACCTATTTTATGGACACGTAAAGGGTCCGCCACACAGTCAGTCACATGATGGCTTTTGTTATGCTATTATGTGTTCCTAATGTGGCTGCATATCATTGTCTTGATGGATGACACAGTTTTCTCATCTACAACTAGGTAAAGGGTGAAATAAATGTTAAGGTTATTAAATGGATACTGCATGGATATTCGAATGCCTCATAATAATGTGAAAACCAATTTATATGCTTTAAATTGTTCACAAAAGAAACAAGCGCCATTTATTGTAGGGTTTGGCACCTCAGTGGGCCTTTTTATTTTTCTAATTATTGTGTTGCCCTTCACCAGTGTCTCTCTTACATAAAGAAAAAGAAAGATCAGCATTTTTACATACGATGGTTCCTTGTCATCATCAGCAGCAGCACACGCTGAGGCAAAAAATTTGTCATGTCATCAAGTATATCTTCTTTTATGAAAAAAAGTGTGAGTTGCTATTGTATGTGAAATTCAAGATTTTTAATGTTGTTTTTATGTGAACACTTTATTGACGTGAATCTTTGGTGAATGGGAACCTAAAACAAATCGAAAAGCTTTATAATTGGAGCATTAAACAATTAATTGTTGTTTGGATGTCTACTTGTACTGCGTACTTGTTTGTTATGCTAAGCTGGGTTACCACCACTCAAGTCCCTATATATATATATATATATATATATATATATATATATATATATATATATATATATATATATATATATATATATATATATATATATATATATATATATATAGCATAACACACAAGTTATGCTAAGCTGGGTTACCACCACTCAAGTCCCTATATATATATATATATATATATATATATATATATATATATATATATATATATATATATATATATATATATATATATATATATATATGGTTATAAGCCGTATCTACATACGCGGGACACAATAATACTTACCTATAGATATTAATGGACTATAGCTAGTGATCCGGATACTCAAGAAGGCGGCTGAAGAATGGGTGTTAGCTGTGCAGGGGCTTGTAATGGAGTGGAGGCCGACCAATGATTCTACATAAGGCTGATAAATGATGAACGGTTCATTTATAACTTCAGTTCAGTTCAGTGCCCATTGTGTAAACATACTTTCAATTTAACATCGTTTATTTTAGATATAGATTTTCCTCTATGTATTACCAATGATCAGCTATCGGAATCAATTAAATAAATAATATTGACACTTTTTATCCTTGAAGTTTTTATTTACAAATTTGTAAAGGGCACTTAATTTTATATATTCAACTAAAGTTGATTGCAATATACTTGCAGAAGACTAATGACGTTTCGATTATTTTACAGTAATCCCAAAATGACAGGGAATCTCAAATTGAGGATAGTCTTAGCGTAGAAAGGAAAGGACCACTTTACATTTATTATACTTTTACTAATACTTCCATGTCAAGCTTACAAACAGGTAAGACTTAAAGGGTAGATCGGGAAACATCATCAGTATATATAAATAAATAAATATATATATATATATATATATATATATATATATATATATATATATATATATATATATATATATATATATATATATATATATGTGTGTGTGTGTGTGTGTGTGTGTGTGTGTGTGAAAAATACAAATTCTTGATGACAATGAAAAAAATGTTCTATGTATTTTCTATGTATTAAGAAATAATTCATAAAATCATCAGTAATTTTCGCTTATAATTTTCCTTGCTATGATAGGTCGAAAAACATGTTCCACGTAATTAATATGTATATAAAATATTCAATGCAATACTGTACATTGCATTTTACGTTACATTTACATTCTATTATGCCTATAATAATCTAACAGTTCTTTGAACAAATATATATACGAGTATATATATATATATATATATATATATATATATATATATATATATATATATATATATATATATATATATATATATATATATATATATATATATATATATATATATATAGGCAGTCCATATAAAACCGGGCAATAGTGTAATAATACAACTGAGGAAAAGGACACATTTTTCTTTGGGTGCGGTTGTGACCAACCTTTAACTTTGAAGACTTAGATATAATATTAATACATTGAGGTTATAATACATTTATTTATTTATTTTTGTTTTAAGAATGCATGGAAGGAAACATTTTAATATTATTAGGAACAGAATTCATATTTTTGAACACATATAAGACAAAGAGTTGATATAATGTCAAACTATGTTTAGGTACACCTATTTGATTTTTTGTACGTGTTGCATAACTGTAGCGGATTTGCCTATCTAAATTTATGTTGACATGAATGTATATATAACAACCTGTAGTTTAATTATATCAAAAAGCCTTAGTATATGTGTTTCCTTAAATAGCGGTTGTGTATGGTAAAAAAAATGCTTTTGTAATGATTCTTATCATTTTCTTTTGTAGTCTAACTAATGATAAGAGATGTGGAAAATTTGTGTTGCACCAAATGGACATACATTACTGAAGGTATGGTAAAATGTGGGCATTGTAGAGAAATGTTTTTTTTAAGACTGTGTGATTAACTTAATGAAGAAGGTAGAAGTTTCTCGATGGTTTGTGACATATGTTTGATATATGAGTTTTAAAGATTAGGGCTTCATAAAAAGTGAGTCCCAGAAGCTTGAGATGACTTGTCCTTTGAATGATGTTGCTGCGAAAAAGGAGGTAATGATGTGATAGTTTTTTTTTTTTTTTATTGGAAAATAACCTGTAAAAAGTTTTATTGATATTTAATGTTAATATGTTACTTAAGCACCAGTTGTGGAAAATGTTTAGATCATTATTATCCCGATGGATAACATTAGCAGGTACAGGCCTTCATATATATATATATATATATATATATATATATATATATATATATATATATATATATATATATATATATATATATATATATATATATATATATACGAGTATGTATATATATATATATATATATATATATATATATATATATATATATATATATATATATATATATATATATATATATATATATATATATATATATATATATATATATATATATATATATATATATATATATATATATATATATATATATACGAGTATATATATATATATACATACATCAAGGCCTGTACCTGCTAATATTATCATCAGGATAATGATGATATATATATATATATATATATATATATATATATATATATATATATATATATATATATATATATATATATATATATATATATATATATATATATATATTTCTGGCCGGATCCATGCCAAGTCTGTTCTCCAACTGGCCATAAATTCATTCATTAACGGAAAATGTCAAAACCTTTCAAGATCTAACTCCCATCGTGACTTCTGGCATCTAGCCAAAAATATCTCCAATAACTTTGCTGCTTCTTCTTTCCGCCCTCTTTTTCAACCAGATGGCACCACTGCTATCACATCTATTTCTAAAGCTGAACTCTTCGCTCAAACCTTTGCTAAAAACTCTACCTTGGACGATTCTGGGCTTGTTCCTCCCTCTCCTCCACCCTCTGACTACTTCATGCCACCTATTGAAATTCTTCGCAATGATGTTTTCCATGCCCTCGCTGGCCTAAACCCTCGGAAGGCTTATGGACCTGATGGGGTCCCTCCTATTGTTCTCCGAAACTGTGCCTCCGTGCTTGCACCTTGCCTAGTCAAACTCTTTCAGCTCTGTCTGTCAACATCTACCTTTCCTTCTTGCTGGAAGTTTGCTTACATTCAACCTGTTCCTAAAAAGGGTGACCGTTCTAATCCCTCAGGCTACCGTCCTATTGCTTTAATTTCCTGCCTCTCTGAAGTTTTTAATCTATCCTCAACAGGAAGATTCTTAAACATCTATCACTTCACAACCTTCTATCTGATCGCCAGTATGGGTTCCATCCTCGGTCTGTCCTTTACTTATAATCTGAACTGGAAACTTCACATCTCATCTCTAGCTAAAACAGCTTCTATGAAGTTAGGTGTTCTGAGACGTCTCCGCCAGTTTTTCTCACCCACCCAGCTGCTAACTCTGTACAAGGGCCTTATCCGTCCATGTATGGAGTATGCTTCACATGTCTGGGGGGATTCGACTCATACTGCTCTTCTAGACAGGGTGGAATCAAAAGCTTTTCGTCTCATCAACTCCTCTCCTCTAACTGACTGTCTTCAGCCTCTCTCTCACTAGCTGTCTTCTACCGCTACCTTCTATCTAGCTGTCTTCTACCGCTATTTTCATGCTAACTGCTCTTCTGATCTTGCTAACTGCATGCCTCCCCTCCTCCCGCGGCTTCGCTGCACAAGACTTTCTTCTTTCTCTCACCCCTATTCTATCCACTTCTTTAACGCAAGAGTTAACCAGTATTCTCATTCATTCATCCCTTCCTCTGATAAACTCTGGAACTCCCTGACTGCTTCTGTATTTCCACCTTCCTATGACTTTAATTCCTTCAAGAAGGAGATTTCAAGACACTTATTCATCAATTTTTGACCACTGCTTTGACCCTTTTATGGGACTGGCATTTCAGTGGGCATATTTTTTTATTGGATTTTTGTTGCCCTTGGCCAGTGTCCTCCATACACACACACACACACACACAAAAAAAAAAATAAATAAAATAAAATTATATATATATATATATATATATATATATATATATATATATATATATATATATATATATATATATATATATATATATATATATATATATATATATATATATATATTAGTATAGTAGTAGTAGTAGCAGTGGTAGTAGTAGTAGTAAAAATAATCATAATCATAATAATAATAATAATAATAATAATAATAATAATAATATAGTAACAATAAAATCATAATAGTAATTAAAATAATAGTGACAACTCCACCAATAACAACAGTGATAATAAAACAATACAAGTTATAGTAGCTATGAAATAATAATAGTGATGATAATGATGTTGATGATGATGATGATGATGATAGTAAAAATAGTAATGATAATAACAATAATAATAATAATAATAATAATAATGATAATAATAATAATAATAATGATGAAAAAATAAATAAAGAAATTAACAAGCAAACAGATATATATCAGATAGGGCGAAAATAAGGCGTGATAAAAAACTCATCTCAAGATAGCAGCGTCTGTGTACATGTTTCTGTCCTGTTGTGCATCACCATTGCTGTCTTGAGTCTCCAGCTTCTGATAAATGATTGCTAACCACCTATCCTTTCTTTCTTTTAAACCTGATAACACTGTCGTTTTCAGTACTTCCTCTATCACACATCGCTATCTTTATTTACGGAATCATGATCATTCCACAAGGAAAAAAAAAAAAGATAATCACTATGAAAATGTTCTTTTCCATGTGTGACTACAACTCGCATTATTTCAATTATTCTTTGTCAATTAAAATAAAACATTCAAAAAGTACTTTTCTTCCGTCCAATGATTAAGAAACCATGTAAGTACTGCACAAAACAAGGGAAATTTTGACCATAGGTAAGAGCAGACATTTTGTTAAACGTCCCTGAAGTTGTCTTTTGTTAATTTAGTCTAGAAGACTTGCCTGTTTTTCTTCTAATGAAATATCGCCCACTAGCACAACAGGAGGCATCATCCTGATCACGAGGTGCTGACGCGAATACAGCCGTTATATCCAATGAGGTCCACTGTATGTTAGCCGATGCAATAGGTTTCAGTGACCATCTAGTTTTAAATGGCCAAGTGCACTCGCAGCCCAGTTTTTACTGTCAGACGTACAACGGATTTACTATGTCACGGTAAGGCACAGACTTCCCTGGATCCTCCCTTAAGGACAATAATCTAATCTAGCATTACCTAACCTAACCGGGCGCTTCGTCCCTGTTGGACCCCCTCCCCCTTAAGGGCACTAATCTAAACTACACTATCTTATCTATCCTAAATACAGTGTAGCAATACGTAACCTATACTAAATAACGTGTAGCATTACCTAACCTAAGCTAACCTAACTGCTTTCGAATAGTGTCGACTGGAGCCTGTGCGTTGTCGTGGCTGGAAGTAAATGCGTCTTGCGTCTGGTAGTAAAAATAGGGCAGCGCACGCCCTTGGTTACTTGAAACTGATGGTCACTTGAAACCACTACACAGGTGTGGCAGGATGAAAAATCTAGTGTAGTAGGCTCACATAACCAACTAGTTTCAAGTGACCAAGTGCGCGCGCAGCGCCATTTTTACGACGCATTCATTCCCAGCCATGGCAACGCGCAGACGTCTTCAGCCGACACCATTCGACATCGGCAGTAGTAGGCATGCCATGTAGGTTAGGTTAGGTAATGTTAAGTTAGTTAGGTATTACTACAGATCATTTAGGTTAGGTTAGGTAATGCTAAGTGTCCTATTATCTTAAAACCCGAAGCAGTCATTGTACTGCATTGTTTGATACGCTAAATAATCCATGCCTAATATTTGAATTCCAATAAAAAGTAAAAAGAATTGATATATTAAAGAAAAATTATGTGATGTGCCATAATAACTAGCGGATCTCGGCCAGCCCCTAAACATTCTCCCGAGAATAAAATGAGTGTCCTTAAGAGGGGGTCCAGGGACGTATGTGCGTTGCCGTAGCTGGGAGTATGTGAGCCATAAGTCTGGCAGTGAAAATATAGTTGCGCGCACATTTGGCCTCTAGAAACAACCTGTCACTAAAACCTACGACACCGGACAGTCTGAGTGCCCAACTTATCGTACAGACACTTGTTTGTGGAGTGGGGTGTGGTGAGGAGCTCTATCAAAATGTAGAATGGTGTAGGTATATAAGCGGGCGATGTGTTGTTTAATATGGTAAGCTATAATATTTTGGATCACTGGGCACGATGTCTCGTATGAAGTTCAGTTTTATAGCTATAAATTATCCTAATGCTTTAAAAATTATGTTAACACTAATAATAGTAAATCACAAATATTAACATGTTACAAGATCATTCAGTAACAAAAATATTTTGATACCATAAAATAAATATTAACAGAATGTGGCTGACTTTCATCTTTCGGTTGTAAGTAGTTATCTTTTTTTTTTTTTTCATTCATATATTATTATCAATGTCACGATTTAAACTTTTTTTTTCTTTTTTTAAGATTTGCCTTTCCTATTCATGAGAGTTTAAACTTAACCCTGCCTAACGAACCTAGTGTTTAAGAGTGATTGGCAACTACTCTTCCAGACTTCGGAAATATGTTTCAGGCGCCGGTAGGCTGTGAGTGATGCCGCGCACGTCTGGCAGTGAACGCAGCATCAGGACACCCCAAACATTAATTTTCATCCTGACAATAGCAGTAATTTTCGAGGCGGTCAGGGTGTGAAGTGCCGTATCAGAGAGTGTTGGCATTTCCCTTGCTAGACTCAGTGTTGTGGTTGTGAGTGTGTGTGCATGAACCCTAAACATTGTCTAGAGCAGTGGTTTTCAAACTGTTTAGTATGGTAGCACATTTAGAATCAATATTTTTTTTTCCGGCACACCTGCCCCTTTAATATATATATATATATATATATATATATATATATATATATATATATATATATATATATATATATATATATATATATATATATATATATATATATATATACACACACACACACGTCAATACATGTAAATTTCATTACTGACATGCAGTTTACACACCTACCTTATTAGTGAGACACATGAGCCTGATTGAATTTACATATCTGTCTTTGTTAGGCATACCCTGATTAGTTTTTGAACGCCTAGCAGTGGCGACCTTTTAATACATTTTCATGTTAGTGAGAATTCAGAACCCTTGTTTACAAAAATACGATGGTGAAAAGTGGAGAATTTTTTTTTTTTTTCTTTTTTAGCTAAATGTGGGAATTCTTTCTCATTATCAATCCAAAACATTTCAAGTGACACTTTTTTTGTACTTGAGTTTTAGAGTGCGGATGTCTGTTAGCTCCTCTTTCTCAGAGCAGTCCTAAGTTCCGTGTTTGATGGATCATTAATGAATGGATTATTTTACCAATCATAATTTTCAACAGCTATATTTAGTAGTTTTTATTTATTTTTTTTTTCTAGGACTTCAAGGTGCTCATATATCAGTGATATAACTTTTATTTATTTATTTATTTTTTTATTTATTTATTTTTATTTATTTATTTATTTATTTTTTTTTTTTTGCAGCAGATTTTCGAAACATCCGAGTTACAATTTTTCATTTAAACATTCAAGTCTTTTTATTTTCATTTTTTTTTCTTTCTGCCACAGCCTGCAATTTGTCTCTTGCATGGTACTATTGACATTATTCTGAAATTCCAAAATATCTGCTCAGTAGCATACAGTAACTTGCTACACCGATCTCCACCAGCTAGTAATTCACAAAATTCAAGTTTTTCCTCAAAGTAAAGAAAGTATGCATTTTTTTCCTTCTGCTCTTGTACTCGAGACAGCACCCTGTCTCTTGATAGCCATCTAATTTCTGTGTGAAAGATAAGGAACATGAGGAACCCCATTTCTTCACAAAGTAGGGAAAGCAAGCATGACTTAACTACTCTGTTCTTGATAAAGTCTACCGTTTTTATAATGTCATCAAGAAGATATTTCAGTTTGAATCCCAGTGTTTTAGCAAACGGAGTTTCACAGTCAAAAAAAAAAAAAAAAAGTGAGTTAAAATCAATTCTGAGTTTTCTTTTTTTCACTAATGATACAAAATCTTTCACTGATCCCACCAATGAAGGAGCAACAACCGTAAAGATTCCTACACATAATTTCCATGTCAAATCAGCCCTCAGCAAGTAGTCACTCATTGTAGAAAAAATATCTTGTCCAAAGATCTGCGCTAGCTCTTTGCAGCATAAAATCTGCAGTTTCCAGTATATATATATATATATATATATATATATATATATATATATATATATATATATATATATATATATATATATATATATATATATATATATAGTATAGTATATAATAGTATAGTATAGTATATAATATAGTATAGTATAGTAGAGCGGCCTCGATGAAACCCATATATATCATATACAAGGTTGTGAAGTGATTAATGTTTAAGAATCTTCCTGTTAAGGATAGATTTTAAAAACTTAAGAGCCAGGAAATGAAAACGATAGGAGGGTAGTTTCAGGGACTAGAATGATCATCCTTTTTAGAAACAAACTGAAAATAGACAAAATTCCAGAAAGAAGAAAAGGTACATGTTGATAGACAGTTAAAAGAGTTGAACTAAGCAAGGTGCAAGCACGGAGGCACGGTTTCGGAGAACAATAGGACGGGCCCCCTCAGGTTAAGGGTAGCGAGGGCATGAAAAACATCACTGTGAAGTATCTTAATAAAGCAGTCATCACCCCGCTCCACGAACAAGTGTCTGTATGATAAGTTGGGCGCCTGGACATTTCATTCTGCCACACCGGTGTAGCAGGTTCAAGTGACTATCAGTTTCAAGTGACCAAGTGCGCACGCTGCCCTATTTTTACGACCAGACAAACGAAGCATTTATTCCCAGCTACGGCAACGCACAGACGCTTTAAGTTACCTTAGATTAGGTAATGCTACAAGTTATTTAGGTTAGATTAGGTATTGCTACACTTAATTTAAGTTAGGTTAAGTAATGCTTGGTTAGCTTAGTGTCCTTGATGGGTAGGGGTGTCCAGCAGGGGTGAAGAACCCCGGTTAGGTTAGGTTAGGTAATGCTGGGTTAGATTATTGTTCTTAAGAAGGGTTCAAGAAAGTCTGTGACTTGACGTAACTGAGAGTAAATGCACTGTACGTCTGGCAGTAAAAAGAGGTCTGCGCGCGCACATGGTCACTTAAGATTAGATGATCACTGAAACCTACTACACCAGCTAACATACAGCAGACCTGAATGGATATAACAGCCGTATTTGCATCAGTACCTCATGATCAGGATGATGCCTCATGTTATAATATTGAGCGATATTTTATTAGACAGGGAATTCTCTTTGACTAACTGAACAAAGGACAATTTCCGTGACGTTTAACAAAGGGTCTGTTCTTACATATGATAAAAAAAAAAAAAATCCTTATTTTGCGTTGCATGGTTTCTTAATCATCAGACATAAGAAAAGGTACTAATGAATATGTCAAAATTTAAATTGACAAAGGATAATCGAAATAATGTGAGTTGTCGTCACACGTGGAAAAGAACATCTTGATAGTGTTTTTCATTTTTTTCTTGTGAAATAATCATAATTCCGTAAATAAAGATAGCGGTGAGTGATACAGGAAGTTTTCCTGAAATCGACAGTGTTATCAGGTTTAAAAGACAAAGAGGATGAATGTTTAGCGAAGTTTTATCAAAAGCTGAAGGCACAAGACAATCAATAGTGGTGCAACATAACAACAACCAGAACAAACACGTACACACAGCCGCTGTTGTCTTAAAGATGACAAGTTGCCTGTCACGCATCCTTATGGCCCTATCTGATATATATATATATATATATATATATATATATATATATATATATATATATATATATATATATATATATATATATATATATATATATATATATATATATATGATCAGGATGATGCCTCATGTTATGCTATTGAGCGATATTTTATTAGACAGGGAATTCTCTTTGACTATATATATATATATATATATATATATATATATATATATATATATATATATATATATATATATATATATATATATATATATATATATATATATATATATATTTTACTTTTTTTCCATTATTATTTTTTTATTATTATTATTGTCATCATCATCATCATCATGAACATCATTATCATTGTTATTATCATTTTATTCTTGCTATAACTTGTCTTCTTTAATTATTATTGTTATTATTTGTGTAGTTGTTACTATTACTTAAATTACTGTTATGATTACTAAAACGTTATCATCATTATTATTATTATTAGTGTTGTCATTAGTATATATATATATATATATATATATATATATATATATATATATATATATATATATATATATATATATATATATATATATATATATATATATATATATATATATATAAAGAGAGAGAGAGAGAGAGAGAGAGAGTGTTCCTTAGGGTTCTGTCCTCTTACCACTCTCTTCTTATTATTCATCAATGACCTTCTAAACCAAACTTCTTGTCCTATCTATTCTTACGCTGATGATCCCACCCTGCACTTTCCAAGTCTTTTCATAGACGTCCAACCCTTCAGGAAATAAACTTTTCACGCAGGGAAGCCACAGAACGCCTGACTTCTGATCTTTCTAAAATTTCTGATTGAAACAGAGCAAACTTGGTATTGGTCAATGCCTCAAAAACTCAATTCCTCCATCTATGAACTCGACACAACCTCACAGACAACTAACACTTCTTCTTCAATGACACTCAACTGTCCCCTTCTTCTACGCTGAACATCCTCAGTCTGTCCTTTACTTACAGTCTGAACAGGAAAGTACACGTTTCATCTCTAGCTAAAACAGTTTCTATGAAGTTAGGCGTTCTGAGACGTCTCCGCCAGTTTTTCTCATCCACCCAGCTGCTAACTCTGTACAAGGGTCTTATCCGTCCATGTATGGAGTATGCTTCACATGTTTGGGGGTTCCACTCATACCGCTCTTCTAGACAGGGCGGAATCAAAAGCTTTTCGTCTCATCAACTCCTCTCCTCTAACTGACTGTCTTCAGCCTCTCTCTCATCGCCGCAATGTTGCATCTCTAGCTGTCTTCTACCGCTATTTTCATGCTAACTACTCTTCTGATCTTGCTAACTGCATGCCTCCCCTCCTCCCGGAGCTTCGCTGCACAAGACTTTCTTCTTTTCTCTCACCCCTATTCTGTCCACCTCTCTAATGCAAGAGTTAACCAGTATTCTCAATTATTCATCCCTTTCTCTGGTAAACTCTTGAACTCCCTGCCTGTTTCTGTATTTCCACCTTTCTATGACTTGAATTCCTTCAAGAGGGAGGTTTCATAACACGTCCTTCAATTTTTGACTACTGGTTTGGACCCTTTTATGGGACTGGCATCTCAGTGGGGATTTTTTTTTTATTTTATTGGATTTTTGTTGTCCTTGGCCAGTGTCCCTTCTACATAAAAAAAATATATATATATATATACGTATATATA
>NC_087184.1:6957719-6982719 GCF_035594125.1 Scylla paramamosain
GTACTTGCATAATAACACACTCCATATCCAGGGAAGTGACTCCTCGGCTGCTTGTGTGTGCGCTGAGGTCTCGTGCAGTGAGTGGTGAATAGCCCTACTGTGTGTTCGTGGACACTCATTTATAGTCTTGTCTCTTGTTAGTGAGCCTGTTTTGTGATAAGTGCTACCGTTGGTGGATGATCAACCGCAGAGAACTTAAGTAATTAGCTTTGAAGTGAACTTTACGCCTTCCTCAGGCTCTGGCACGGCCTGCCATCAAGGACGAAATAAACGGCACTTCTCGGCATGAGGCTATAACACGCTGTTGGACAGTGGGAGGATATGTAACGAGGGCGATTGTCCAGCGAGATTTAATACCTTGACCATATATGTGTTATTTGCTTGTTATAATCGTTTCTCCCTGAAGAGGTTGGGTGTTGTGGCTGTTGTAAGAGGAGGGAAATCTGTGGTCCTAACACATATATATATATATATATATATATATATATATATATATATATATATATATATATATATATATATATATATATATATATATATATATATATGAGTAGATGGCAGCAACAAGGGACCAAGCGCCAAAAATAAACAAACGAGTATATTGTATTTAAAGATATAAACACAGTGCGTGCGTCGGTCGTTCACCATCGCTTTAATTTACCTGTTTAATGTGTCCCATAAAGAGTATATACAATTGTGTGTCATATCTCGTTATAGACTACATTTTCTTGGCTTTTATGTGATATACTTATGATTTCGTTATGTTGAATAATTAAAGAGTTATAAAATGAGGAATAATACAGTGTTAAGCAGGAAACATTTTCAGATTTTGAAGCTTTCACATGGCCCAGTAAACTTTTGAACAAAAGAATCTATTGACATGCAGCATTTCTTAAGAATTAATTAAGAATAGACTCAGATTCCTAAGTAAAACAATTTTAGTGTTTCCCACTGGCTCAGTTGCACTGTCTCGGCGCCACTCTCCCTAGGAGGGATGGACGATAATTTCTACTATTTTCCCCTTCGTCTCTCTCTCTACTCTCTCGCCCCGCCGACCTACGGACGACTTGCTGCTTCTTTACCCTTCCGTGATTTTCCGATCTACTGGAGGCTCTAGCTATCTGAACTAGTCGGCACTGACATTGTACCTACAGTAAGACCAAGTGAACTGTTTCTGCTGCTACGAGATTTTGTAGTGTCCTGACTTAGTCCCAGTAGACTTGAAAATCCTGAACGCCGTGATGGGGCCCCTCTCGGCGGTGTTGGCGGCTACTGCGCATGCGCACTGAAATACCTGTGACATCAATTTGACGTCATCCCTACCTTCCTGCTGAGTATTGACGTCACCGCCTGTACTCGGCGTTATGGAATACACTGGACCAGCCTCCCCCGTTGATTTGGAGATGGATCTAACTGTCAGTGATGAGGAGGATGAAAATGAGCATTGGCCTTGCCCTTGTTGCCTGCCACGGAAGCTACATCTGTACCTGCTAGTCCTCGCCCTGCTCATCCTGCCACCTCCTCTACCAAGCAATCTATGGATGACACGTCTGACAGTGGTAGTGAGCCGCTCGTTCCAGCTGCCAAAACACCAAAACACGGACAAGCCAGCACTTCATCCGAGAACCCCTCAACACTGCCTGCTCGAGGCCTTGCCCCTGCCCCCTCATCTGCACTTCCAGCCTTTGCTCCTCGTACTGACTACATTAAGCTTGCCTTCACTGGACATCCATCTGTAGAGACGAAGCTTCTTTGGCTTGCTGAGGTCAACAAAACATTTCAACTTGAAAGGGAACTCGCCGAGGTGAAGATGGCAGCTGTAACCTCTCGGTTCGTCTACATCGCACGCTGCCGCCAGGACATTGTAGAGCGCATGACTGAGGGTGAGTTTCTTTCTCCCGCCCTGCGTATAAAAGACTTCCCCGTGAGGCAAAGAAAATACCCGAGCTGTTTGGTCACTCGGTATCCTACCAGTGTGGATCCGTCCCTCGCCTTGGAGCTCCCTGGTGTTCATTCTGCCCGCCGTTTTCGACAAAATGGTGTCCCCATCAATCGTATCGTAGTGGCCTGGAATCTGGATGTCCCGCCTCTTGCCACCATCTCCTTCAGTTTTCCTCCATGTCTTCCTGATTGTGAAATACGCAGGATTAGGGATGAACCATCTTGTTACCGATGTTGAGGCGTCGGTCACATATCACGCTACTGCAGTGCCGCAGAGAAGTGTGCGTGGTGTGCTGGTAACCACGACTCCCGCACATCCCCTCACCGCTCCCCTCCGCCACCCCCTCCTGACTCTGCCTCTGCCACGGGGACCCTGCAGCCACTCAACCCCCCTACATCTACTGGCATCCACTGGAAGTGTTCTCGGTGTGGCAAACAGGGTATTAATGTGTGGCATGGATGTGACAGGCGCCCTGTGACGCAGCCAGCCCCGCCTCCTCCTCCACCGCCTATCTCTACGGTTCCTGCACTTGCTGCCTCTGCTAAATCGGAGTCACCCCTGGTTCTCGAACTTCGTGAGACTGTCGCTACCTTAATGTCTCGTTGCAAGCCCTTGAGGAGCGCTATGATGCACTCGAAACTCGCCTGGTCGAATTTGTCACCAAACAAGACTCTATGGACACAGTCCTCAATACTCTCGTTGAGGGCCAAAAGGCAATGATTGCCACGGTCTCCTAAATTGATGCCACGCTTGGGGCTCTCTCTTCCCGCTTGGACACAATGGACAAGGAATCATCGACGCCCTTCTCACTCCCACATGGGGCACAGCACGTAAGTGAACGTCCTGCCGCCTCCTCCACTATAGGCTCTCGCAAAAGAAAGGGGAGACTTCGCTAGTGCCATGGAACTTCATGTCATTTCTTGGAATGCCTGCAGTATAAGGGACTTGGCATATGTGTACAGGCACAATCCTACCATCATCTTCATACAGGAAGCCTTTGTGGGCCCTTTGCTTGGTGAGAGACAGGCTACTCCACTCTCTGGTTACGTCTCTTATGTCCATCCCGTCAGGAACGGTATCATTACGTACGTGCACTCCTCGGTACAGCACCAGCTACTCTATACCTCTGTTGATGCAGACATGACCTTCCAGCTGCTAGAGGTGGCAATGGGATGTGACAAGTTGAGATTATGCAATGTCTATTCTCCCCCGGGGAGGATGAACTTGGCTGCCTTGCCCTTACCTACGTTGCGTGGTTTTATCTACATGGGGGACTTTAATGCCCGCCACCCTGATTTTGGTGATTCTTCACATACACCTAATTGGAATGGGCCTCAACTGCTAGATTGCGTTCGCCGCTACAGACTCACGCGCTGGGATACTGATGGTACCACCCACTCCCGTGGAGGTACTCTGGATCACATCTTTACGTCAGGACTGGTGGCATCTCGTGTTAAGTGCTTCTCTGTCCCTGTACTTTTCTCTGACCATGTTGCCCTCAGCCTCCGTTAGTCAGTGTTTGCTACTCCCACCTCCTCTCACGCCCGCACCTGCATCCGGATATGTCCTAAATATTGCCCGACATATATCTCCTACATGACTACTTTGTTTCCTACTTTCAATAGTCATTCCCCTGACGAACTGTATTCATCATTGGTGCAGTCAACACACAAGTTCTACTCTCAGTATGACCAGACCTCACCTCGTCCGTCGTCCTGGACCTCGCACAGGGACATTTGATGACCGTGTGTTTCAGGCTGAGAGAAAAGCGGTGAAGCATGGCCTTGCTTTCCAAAGACATTCGACTCCTGCACATCTTCACATGTATCAGACGTCTCGTAACGAGTTAATTGGCCTACAGCAGTGTGCCCAGAATGACTCGTGGTCTGCCTTCACTGACAGCATCAATCACCTCACCAGCGTGAGTTCTATGTGGCATAAGATCAACAGGATTATAAAAGAAACGGCCTCGTACTGCTCTCCATCACAGTCCAATGGAATATGCTCAGTCAAGGCCTTATAGACACCTGGTCTGAACAATCACGGTTTGGTAATCTTCCAGCGCCTGTTTGAGATGCCCTTTCATCTCAGGTTGACCTTCGCTCACTCCGCTTAGTGGATGCTTTGCTGCAGGCAGACGAGGAGGATGACGTGCCCATCATGCCCCATGAGCTTCAGCGTGCCCTTGCTACTGGTACGGATTCTGCTCCTGGTGAGAACGGGATCACCTACTCTTACGGCTTCTCCAGAAGGTCCCTGGTAACCCTCTACTTCAGCTCTTTGTGCTTTCACAGGGGATACGTGCCACGGGCCTGGACATCCATCATTATAGTGCCCATACCTAAGCCTGGTACTGATAGATTTCGCCCCGTTTCCCTGACCTCGTGCCTTAGCAAAATTTTTGAGTGCATCCTCCTCAATGGCCTGATGTTCCGTCTTCATCCCAAGCTTTCACCGCATCTGTATGGTTTTCTACCTCGGCGAGGGATTCACCACTGCCTTCTCGAGCTTTACACGCGTCTCTCACCAACCAGTGTTGTCGCATTCATTGATCTCAAGAGTGCCTTTGATGTTGCAAACAGGGAAATCATACTTGATCAGCTTGTAGATTTTGGTGTCAAGGGAAATTTGTTGAGATGGATAAGAGGTTACCTGAGCAACAGAACTGTTCGAGTCCTATTTAAAGGCACATGCAGTACCTGTAAGAGCCTCGACTTGGGTACTCCACAGGGTGGTGTTCTAAGTCCGTTTCTTTTCAATATCTTTATCCACCGACTTCTCTCCCTTATTCCTGACATTCCTGGAACTACGGTCACTTGTTATGCTGATGATGTCTGCATCCACTTTGCCTCACCCCAGGATCTTTAGGTCTACCTTCACGCCTTTGCTACGTCATCAGGTGCCTGTGGCCTTATCATTTCACCTGACAAGAGCAGGATCTTCTCTATCCGCAACCCTCGAACACTACTAGTCTTCACCATGGGAGGCAATGTTATTCTTCGCTGCACGCAGTACACCTACTTAGGTGCTCCCGCTCGTGTCACCCCAGCCATACCTACACGGCAACACATCCATCCAATTGTTCAGGACCTATTACACAGACTGGAGCAGCGCTTCATCCCGGTTAAGTGGCTTGCCAACAACGTGAGAGGAGTTTCTATCCCTGTTCTTAAAACCATCTACATAATGTTCCTCCGTTCTGTCACTGATTATCTTTTTCCCGCCCTCTACCAGCTATCCAGGACAGCACTGCAGCCCCTTGATAAATTTCAAAACAGAGTCATGCGATTTATCTTGGGCTGTCCTGCCTCCCCCATAATTGTCAACATGCTGTCTGAACTCAATTTGATACCACTTGTTGATAGAATATACGCCAATGTCACTTACCTCAGCATCAAGTGTCTGGCTCCTCACTACTCCAGTGTCATCCTAGCGGCACTCAACTCCGATTTGCCCATACCTCTGCTTCGGACGGGTGGATGCAATCTTATCCGCATGGTGTGTGCGGACTTCCGGAGGCTGGCCATTGATATTCCTGCTGCTGAGGTTGCCCCTGGTTTGCCACCCTGGCAAGTACCTCTCCCAACCGTCTCCTTCATTCCCACGTCTAAAGCGGCCCATCCCCTACTTCAGAAACAGTTGGCCCTGGAGACTATCGACAGCGTGTCTGCCTCGGTTCCCTCACCACATCACCTCTATGTTGATAGCTCCCTGCAGGCGGATGGGAGTGCTGCGTGCGCCATGTTTTCCCCCAATGTGGAGCCGCCGGGGGTGGATGGGTGGATTGGCCGTCGCTTACCAGACTTCTTATACTTGTTATATATATATATATATATATATATATATATATATATATATATATATATATATATATATATATATATATATATATATATATATATAGCCACAGGTTCCACCTTCTTACAGCTGTCAAAAATCGACTAGCTTCTCTGAGCTATCTTCTACTCATCTCAGTGCAGGATTTTAACTACGGGTGTACAGGTCGCTTCTGAACTTTGCACCATCAAAAGAGACGGTCGCAACACCAGGTTCCAACCTCCCCCCCCTTTTTTTTACGGCTGCCTGCATTTCAGCTCAGCCTCCCCAGCCTGTATCCTACATACACTGGTACAGGGTTACAATCAACCCCAGAGGGTCCTTCTGGTCTCCGGGGGATGAGCTGCACAAATAAATTCTGCAGCCTGTTTCACCCACGAACAGTCAACGGAAACTTCCAGCAGCACAGTCATTCTCAACAGCTGGGAAAGAATCAATAGCCATATTCTAGGAGACTCACCTACAACAAGCAACAAACATCTATAAGGATTATAATATTCTATGGAATACCACCCTCTCAATCTACAAGATTAATATCCACCCACATCAATAGAATATTATCTCTCCTTCTGCCATGCAACATCATCTATGTCTTCTGAAAAGATGAACCACGACCACCCAGGACTGACCGGGCTCGTTGAAGAAACAGACGCCACCTCACCCCCGAGACTCAGATGTCCTCTAAGCCCAGAGTCCCTTAAAGAACACTGGAGCCTAATAAGATTTAACAACATAACAACATATACACAAGTAGACTGCCCCAAAGCAGAACAGAGAGGGTCTACTGACCACTCACAAACACGCCAAATACTCAACTAGTATAGCCGAGGAACTCTTTACTTACAAGTACTACAAACACAGGCAGGCTCTTGGTGGCACCTATCTGTCACCTAACAACAATAGAGTCTTACTGCCATTTTTTTTTTTTTTTATGTAGGAGGGACACTGGCCAAGGGCAACAATAGTCCAATAAAAAAAACACACCCACCGAAATGCCAGTCCCATAAAAGGGTCCAAAGTGGTAGTCAAAAATTAAAGGATAAGTATCTTGAAACCTCCCTCTTGAAGGAATTCAAGTCATAGGAAGGTGGAAATACAGAAGCAGGCACGGAGTTCCAGAGTTTACCAGAGAAAGGGATGAATGATTGAGAATACTGGTTAACTCTTGCGTTAGAGAGGTGGACAGAATAGGGGTGGGAAAAAGAAGAAAGTCTTGTGCAGCGAGGCCGCGGGAGGAGGGAAGGCATGCAGTTAGCAAGATCAGAAGAGTAGTTAGCATGAAAATAGCGGTAGAAGACAGCTAGAGATGCAACATTGCGGCGATGAGAAAGAGGCTGAAGACAGTCAGTTAGAGGAGAGGATTTGATGAGACGAAAAGCTTTTGATTCCACCCTGTCTAGAAGTGCAGTATGAGTGGAATTCCCCCAAGGAAGAGGCAGTAGACACCTGCCGAAACGATAATTACTCCCAGTGAGGTCTAAAGCACTGTTCAGTGGGTGCTGTGAACTTATCATTAAACCCAGCTGTGACCTCACTGAACGTTTCCATTCGTGTCTCACAACACAAGGGGGCAGTCACAGCCTGCCCTCTAAAGACAACTCTCTTCCTCCACAAAAAAACTACAAGCACCTAATAACACACACACCCTTCACTCAAAAATTTTAAAATCATCATGGCGACTCCTACACCATCCTCGGAGTCCCCATCTGGGGAGGGGACCATAAATGTCCCCAGGTCGGACTGCCTTTCTGTCGACGACCCTAAGTGTCTTGACACCCCCCCTCAACTTTTTCTTCATTAACTTCTGCAACATTCGCGGTCTAAGATCTAATTTTCATTCTGTAGAACACCATCTCTCCTCTTCTAAACCTCATCTTCTTTTCCTCGCTGAAAATCAGGTGTCTGAGGCAACTGACAGTAGCCCCTTTTCTGTTCCCTCCTACTTTCTCTATCCTTATTTTCGATCCAAAGATGGATTCTGCGTTTATGTGCGCAATGACTTAACCTGTTCTCGTGCCCACGCTCTTGAATCTTCCGAGTTTTCTACCATCTGGCTACGACTACTGAGTCACTCTCATACTAAATTTATCTGTGCTGTATACCACTCACCTAACTCCTCTGACTATAAGAAATTCTTTGACTACTTAACTTCCAAAGTGGAGCACATTCTGACTCTCTTCCCTTTTGCAGAGATCTCCATTCTTGGAGACTTCAATGTTCACCACCAGCTTTGGCTTTCCTCTCCCTTCACTGACCATCCTGGTGAACTAGCCTACAACTTTGCTATCCTCCATGACCTAGAGCAATTAGTGCAACACCCTACTCGTATTCCTGACCGTCTTGGAGATACGCCCAACATTCTTGACCTTTTCCTGACCTCTAATCCTTCTGCTTATGCTGTCACCCTTTCTTCTCCGTTGGGCTCCTCTGATCACAATCTCATATCTTTATCTTGTCCTATCACTCCAATCCCTCCTCAGGATCCCCCTAAGCGAAGGTGCCTCTGGCGTTTTGCCTCTGCTAGTTGGGGGGACCTGAGGAGGTATTTTGCTGATTTTCCTTGGAATGACTACTGCTTCCGTGTCAGAGACCCGTCTTTGTGTGCTGAGCGCATAACAGAGGTGATAGTGTCTGGCATGGAGGCATACATTCCTCACTCTTTTTCTCGTCCTAAACCTTCTAAACCTTGGTTTAACACAGCTTGTTCTCGTGCTATACATGATAGAGAGGTAGCCCACAAAAGGTACTTAAGCCTTCCATCACCAGAATCTCATGCACTTTATATTTCTGCCCGGAACCATGCCAAGTTTGTTCTCCAACTAGCCAAAAACTCTTTCATTAACAGAAAATGTCAAAACCTTTCAAGATCTAACTCCCCTCGTGATTTCTGGCATCTAGCCAAAAATATCTCCAATAATTTTGCTTCTTCTTCTTTCCCTACTCTATTTCAACCAGATGGCACCACTGCTATCACATCTATTTCTAAAGCTGAACATTTCGCTCAAACCTTTGCTAAAAACTCTAGCTTGGACGATTCTGGGCTTGTTCCTCCCTCTCCTCCACCCTCTGACTACTTCATGCCTCCTATTAAAATTCTTCGCAATGATGTTTTCCATGCCCTCGCTGGCCTAAACCCTCGGAGGGCTTATGGACCTGATGGGGTCCCTCCTATTGTTCTCCGAAACTGTGCCTCCGTGCTTGCACCTTGCCTAGTCAAACTCTTTCAGCTCTGTCTGTCAACATCTACCTTTCCTTCTTGCTGGAAGTTTGCCTACATTCAACCTGTTCCTAAAAAGGGTGACCGTTCTAATCCCTCAAACTACCGTCCTATTGCTTTAATTTCCTGCCTATCTAAAGTTTTTGAATCTATCCTCAACAGGAACATTCTTAAACATCTATCACTTCACAACCTTCTATCTGATCCCCAGTGTGGGTTCCGTCAAGGCCGCTCTACTGGTGATCTTCTGGCTTTCCTTACTGAGTCTTGGTCATCCTCTTTTAGAGATTTTGGTGAAACTTTTGCTGTTGCCTTGGACATATCAAAAGCTTTTGATAGAGTCTGGCACAAAGCTTTGATTTCCAAACTACCCTCCTACGGTTTCTAGCCTTCTCTCTGTAACTTCATCTCAAGTTTCCTTTCTGACCGTTCTATTGCTGCTGTGGTAGACGGTCACTGTTCTTCTCCTAAATCTATTAACAGTGGTGTTCCTCAGGGTTCTGTCCTGTCACCCACTCTCTTCTTATTATTCATTAATGATCTTCTAAACCAAACTTCTTGTCCTATCCACTCCTACGCTGATGATACCACCCTGCACTTTTCCACGTCTTTTCATAGACGTCCAACCCTTCAGGAGGTAAACATATCACGCAGGGAAGCCACAGAACGCCTGACTTCTGATCTTTCTAAAATTTCTGATTGGGGCAGAGCAAACTTGGTATTGTTCAATGCCTCAAAAACTCAATTCCTCCATCTATCAACTCGAGACAACCTTCCAGACAACTATCCCCTCTTCTTCAATGACACTCAACTGTCCCCCTCTTCTACACTGAACATCCTCGGTCTGTCCTTTACTTATAATCTGAACTGGAAACTTCACATCTCATCTCTAGCTAAAACAGCTTCTATGAAGTTAGGTGTTCTGAGACGTCTCCGCCAGTTTTTCTCACACCCCACCCCCCAGCTGCTAACTCTGTACAAGGGCCTTATCCGTCCATGTATGGAGTATACTTCATATGTCTAGGGGGGTTCCACTCATACTGCTCTTCTAGACAGGGTGGAATCAAAAGCTTTTCGTCTCATCAACTCCTCTCCTCTAACTGACTGTCTTCAGCCTCTCTCTCACCGCCGCAATGTTGCATATCCAGCTGTCTTCTACCGCTATTTTCATGCTAACTGCTTTTCTGATCTTGCTAACTGCATGCCTCCCCTCCTTCCGCGGCCTCGCTGCACAAGACCTTCTTCTTTCTTTCACCCCTATTCTGTCCACCTCTCTAACGCAAGAGTTAACCAGTATTCTCAATCATTCATCCCTTTCTCTGGTAAACTCTGGAACTCCCTGCCTGTTTCTGTATTTTCACCTTCCTATGACTTGAATTCCTTCAAGAGGGAGGTTTCAAGACACTTATCCATCAATTTTTGACCACTGCTTTGACCCTTTTATGGGACTGGCATTTCAGTGGGCATTTTTTTTTATTAGATTTTTGTTGCCCTTGGCCAGTGTCCTTCCTACATAAAAAAAAAAAAAGACATGTGAAGCATACTCCATACATGGACGGATAAGGAACCTTGTACAGAGTTAGCCCCTGGGAGGGTGAGAAAAACTGGCAGACACGTCTCAGAACACCTAACTTCATAGAAGCTGTTTTAGCTAGAGATGAGATGTGAAGTTTCCAGTTCAGATTACAAGTAAGGGACAGACCGAGGATGTTCAGTGTAGAAGTGAGGGACAGTTGAGTGTCATTCAAGAAGAGAGGATAGTTGTCTGGAAGGTTGTGTCAAGTTGATAGATGGAGGAATTAAGTCTGAGGCATTGAACAATACAAAGTTTGCTCTGCCCCAATCAGAAATTTTAGAAAGATCAGAAGTCAAGCGTTCTGTGGCTTCCCTGCGTGAAATGTTTACTTCCTGAAGGGTTGGTCGTCTATGAAAAGACGTGGAAAAGTGCAGGGTGGTATCATCAGCGTAGGAGTGGATAGGACAAGAAGTTTGGTTTAGATCATTAATGAATAATAAGAAGAGAGTGGATGACAGGGCAGAACCCTGAGGAACACCACTGTTAATAGATTTAGGGGAAGAACAGTGACCGTCTACCACAGCAGCGATAGGACAGTCAGAAACTTGAGATGAAGTTACAGAGAGAAGGATAGAAGCTGTAGGAGGGTAGTTTGGAAATCAAAGCTTTGTGCCAGACTCTATCAAAAGCTTTTGATATGTCCAAGGCAACAGCAAAAGTTTCACCAAAATCTCTATAAGAGGATGACCAAGACTCAGTAAGGAAAGCCAGAAGATCACCAGTAGAGCGGCCTTGACGGAACCCATACTGGCGATCAGATAGAAGGTTGAGAAGTGATACATGTTTAAGAATCTTCCTGTTGAGGATAGATTCAAAAACTTTAGATAGGCAGGATATTAAAGCAATAGGATGGTAGTTTGAGGGATTAGAACGGTCACCCTTTTTAGGAACAGGCTGAATGTAGGCAAACTAGTCAAATAGTATCATATGAATGTAATCGCCTTCTAAATGTAAGCATACAAATTCTCCAAGCCTCGCCCTACCTCAACTCGCACGTCCTCACTTCTCAGTAGAGGAGCAACGACTGACGCACGCACTCTAATAGGGTGACCAGTAGCAAATTTCAAATTTCCCAAGATTGATTCCGAAAAAAAAAATCCATGATCGACCAGAAATTCCCTAGACTAAAAAACAATAAATAATTAAATCTTTTTTTTTTTTTCTTTAATAAGATGGAATCTTACTTTTCACTGTTACTGCAGATATACATATCTTCTTCGCCCTCAATGGCACCCTTCACAGTAGGATGCAGTATTACCACCCTTTCCTCTCTACTTTCCCGTTCTCGTTCACAACATCTTAGGTATAGTAATGACCACTTTTCACGTCTCTGATGAGTGATGTTGATGATTGCCATTGATATCATAATGCTTACAGCGTCCATTACATCTTTAAAGCAACGTCCGCTGACTTCCCCCCCTCACCCCCGTCCCTCCCGCTCCATCAGTTCCTCTGCTGTCTGTCACTCTACTACCCTACTCCATAAGGACCATAACTCAATCCTTAACCAACCAGAGTAGAACGACCCGGAGGCCGAACGTTCTATTTGCTATTGTAATTTGAAGGCCTTGCCCAAGAAATGAATATCACCATTAGAAAAAAAAAAGAAAAAAGACACCGCTTTTCCATAAATGCGTACCTAACTCAACTCTTAAAGATAATGACATGAAATATCACAAGATTTGAGGCATTTAAGTAAAATATTCCCAAGAACCCAAGATGAAGAGCGAAATCACAAGATCTAGGGAAAAATCCCAAGGTCTGGCACCTTGCACTCTAGCCGCGCTCTTATCTGAGCGGGTGGGTTGGGGGGAGGGGCGAGGAATCACATGACAAAGAAGAAAGGACGCGGGATACAAGGAACAGCGAGATTTAAATAATTTTGCTTGCTACACCTCCCTGAAAAGGATAGTGTCAATTTAACTGCGTCCTGTTGTTCATTACTTTATAATATTTCAAACAATAGCACTACCAACGTGGTGCTCGAAAGGGGAGTGGAGGGGAAGGGAAAAAGAACTACTGCAGCATATATATATATATATATATATATATATATATATATATATATATATATATATATATATATATATATATATATATATATATATATATATATATATATATATATATATATATTAGGGTGGCCCTCTGTAGGGGGGTGAAATTTCAAACGAATAATGTCTATGCTCCAAACCCGGATTCTTGTTCCTTTTGACCCAGAAACGTGCTGTGCAAGGTTTCATTGAAATCGGAATATATTTAAACGGTGCTCAACGACTCTGAAATTTTACTCATCGAACGCTAGTCACAAGCACTCCGGGTCCCCCTCCCACGTTGCTCTCGTGGGAGTATTAGCCGCTTTCCTCTCCTGGCGGGGGTTGTGTGGTTGCTAGCCACTCATTGTCGCCCGGTCCGTGCAAGCGTTCCCTTCCTGGTGTCCGGGAACTGGCGCCGATGGTCCGCGACGACCTGGACGAGGAACTGCAGTTGTTCTTCGTCCTTCGTCAGGAGCCGGTTATATTCCTGAATCAGGGCGACGCCTCGTTCCGCGTGGTCATTGGTGACCGACAGGTTCCCCAGCGCTTTGCACGCCTTGCCGTACGCCTCATCCTTCTTCCAGTCTGCCGGTTCCAACGCCAGGAATCCCTTGTCGATGGACATCTTGGAGAAGAACGAGGACGTATTGGAGGTCACGAAGTCCTCAAGGCTGCAGCCGCTGATCGCTGAAGCGGGAATGGTCACTCGCTTCTGGGCTGTGTCGTTGCCGTCCTTCTCCTCAATCGCCGCTACCATCTTCTTCTTTGTTTCTGATGAAACCCGGTCGTCGAAGAACGCCAGGGCTACCAGCTCTTCCGAGAGGTACCAGAGGTGGCCGAGGAGCTTGTTTGTCGCGGCCTTGGAGACCTCCGCGTCCTCGTACCCGTCCAGTGCCTGAAGCAGCTGAAGATCGTTGAGCGGAGCCGCGACAGCAAGTGGGGCTTGCGTCCAGGCTTTGCTGTAGAGGCGGGCGGAGAACATGGCCACCCTCAACAGTCCGCGCTCCTCCTTCGGCGTCAGTTTGACCTGTTCCCTGAACAGCCACACCTTGAGCGAGTACAGCACCTTGCTCATCCACCGAGCGTGGTGCATGGGGCCAGGGGCACGGAAGCGGATTCCGCGGGGAGGTACGCCGCCGAGAAAGATGACGGTTAGTTCCAGAAGTTCCCGGTAGTCGTCCCGAAGGTCTGTCCGCTCTTTCAGGGCCTGAAGGAACCACTCGATGTCGACCTCTCCTGCTCCATCCTCGATCGGCTGGAACTCGCCTTGGTTGATGAAGGGCCACCTCTCCTGGAAACGCTTGAACAGCAGGACAGCAGGCCCTGTAGTTGGCCCCATCACCGACGTGAAGACCGCCTCGATCACGAGCTCGAGAATGTGATGCCGGCAGGCGAGGTAGAGGAGGTCGCTCTTCAGCTGCCGCTCAATCAGGGTACACGCCCCGGTGTGGCGACCCGTGTTGGCGGCGGTGGTGTCAAAGGACATCCCCACGACCCGGTCAGCGACGCTCCACTTCTCCAACGCCTCCACGACGGCCTTCGCTTCATTCGCCCCTCTTCCACTGGGAAGCTTCGCCACCTGCAGCAGCTGAACCTCCCCTCCCCCAGACACGAGGATGGGCAGGCGGTCGACGTGGGCGTTGCTGGTGAGATCCGGCATCAGCTTCCCGTCCCAGTGGACTACCAAGGGGCCTTCTACTCGCAGCTTCTCCTTGAGGGCGGAGGCCAGTTGCTCGCGGTGACGACGGCGCTGGCTTTGGATCGATGTCCTGTTGATGTTGTACTCAACTGTGTCGTGCCCCAGGGCACGCGCTGTCTCGGTGAGGACGAACACTGCGCCACGGTCGCTCACCTTGACGCGATCCAAAGAGGCCGCCACGTCCGGGGTGACGATGTTGAGGTTCGCTCGAGGCCGTTTGGGTGGGACTGGGGAGATACCAAGTGTGGGGCTTCCTTCGGCGCTGGTGCTAGAGGAGGTTGAGGACGAATCCTCCAACTGGACTCTTGCCGCGGACGTCGACGCCTCCTCCTCCGCGCGTCGCTTCCTCACCTCCTGTGTCGCTTGCCGCTGTGACGATCGCTGTTCTTGGGCAGCTAGTGCTGTGTCCACCCCTCCCATGCGTCCCCGGCGTCCTGGTTCACGTTGAGCGAGAAGAAAAGCTTTGTCCTCCTCGTTTGTCATTGTCTCTAAAGCGCCGGCCTTCGCGACGTCGAAGAGATTCGCCAGGCGCTCCTTGAACTCCTCCTCCCTCTTCACTTGTGTTCCTGTTGTCCGTGCCTTGTTCTTGCGTACAAGGGTGTACTCCTTGTACAAGGTCTGGATGTTCTTGACGACGGTGTCAATCCGCTGCATGGGAATTCTAGCCTTAGCCCACAGCGCCTCAACAATTTTCGAGACCTTCCGGGACGCGTCCACCACCGTCATCTTCTCTACGTCCAACTTGTAGGTCAGGAGGCCCAGAACTTCTCCAGAGGATGGAAGTTGGGCTCCAGATATCTCGTTTATGGGGGCACACAGATAACGTCGCTTAGAAGCCATCTTAGCCTGAAAATGAGAAAGGATTGACAACAGTTAGTAACGCACTCCAGAAACATGCAAACACGTTGAAAAAGTACTGCCAAGCACTAGACAAATCCTAGACAGAGGAAAAGGAGCACTAGACGAGAGTTGCCACACACAGTCCTTGGTCCATAGTCCACCAACGAGAGCATCTGAGAATAGAGCCGCGGCATTTGTCACCGACAAAGCCCCTGTATCGTTGAACGTGAAAATGATCTTATATAGTAAAACTTCAAGGTCGTTGAGCACCGGGTAAATATTATTCGATTTAAAAAAAAAATTACTCGCGTGGTTTTCTCATAGAGTGGAACAAGAATCCGGGTTTGGAGACTGGATTTTCAAACTTTCGAAAATAAGGGCCACCCTAATATATATATATATATATATATATATATATAAGGTTTCGCAAAGGCACTCCATCTTACTCTTATCTTACTCTTGATTTATTTTCTTGTAATAAGTATTACATATTCCTGAAAACACTGTGACTTCATTCTCGATCTGATTTCTTCTGGTATAAAGTTATTGAACACTTTTGTTTTCTTCATATTCATCTTCAACCCTATCTTTACATATCTCTAAAACTGTAAAATTATCTTTTGGAGCTCTTTTTTTTATTTGCTTAACACATTTATGATGTTTTCCTTTATTTGAGGCATTTTGAGGCAGTATGAATTTTGTATTTGCTATGTGTAGCTTCTCAATTCTTGATGGTACTCAGTGTCATATAATTACAGATAAAATGTTTTCATTTGTTGCAAAAGGAGTAATTAGTATTCAGTTAATCAAATAAAATCAAATTTAGTTAATTGAAGATTAATTTATATCTTAGATAACACTGTCGTATTTAGACATGTATATCAAGTTTTTATCTTGTAACAAGAATTTGTTTACCACTCTTCTTTTATGCTTTATCTAAGATTTGATAACACCAAGGACTCTGTATACAAAGAGGACAATGTAAATATTATTATTGATATCGCCGCGATGGTGGCGATATCTCTCGTTCACATAAGTTTATTATTACCGAAACCATATGACGTGCTGAGTGCGACAAGGGGTCAAGCGCCAAAAGAAACAAAACAGTAAATCGCACGCAGGTAAGCACACTCCTTGCGTCGATCGTTTATCATCGCTTTATTTTACCTGTCTAGTGTGTCCTAGACAGAGTATTTGCAATTATTTGTTATACCTCGTTATAGACAATATTTTCTTGGCTTCTGCATGATATACGTCTGATTTCGTTATGTTGAATAATTAAAGTTATAAAATAAGGAATAATACTGTGTGTTAAGCAGGAAACATTTTTAGATATTAAAGCTTTCAAATGTCCCAGTAAACCTTAAATAAATCTATTGACATGCAACATCTCTTAATAATCCATTAAGGAGAGACTCAGGCTCCTGGGTAAAATTGACAATAGTTTTAGTGCTTCCCGATGGCTCAGTTTCGCTGTCTTGGCGCTACTCCCTCCCGAGAGAGTTTTGGAGTAAGGGGGGCCGGGGAGAGATGTTGGACGACGGTGTCAGACGTAAGATATCTTCCACTATTTCTTTCCCCTTCGTCTCTCTCTCTCTCTCTCTCTCTCTCTCTCTCTCTCTCTCTCTCTCTCTCTCTCTCTCTCTCTCTCTCTCTCTCTCTCTCTCATCTTTACCTTCCTCTTTTTACTTTTCCTCCGTCTCCTCTCTCCTTCTTTCCCTCCTTTTCCCTTCCTCTTTTTTCTTCTCCGTCTCCTCTCGCCTTCTCTCCATTCTTTTCCATTCCTGTTTCTTCACAGCATGAGAATATTCACGAAAAATTATCTGATAAATCGTTGCTAACCACCTATCCTTTCTTTCTTTTAAACCTGATAGCACCGTCGTTTTCAGAACTTCCTCTATCACACACCGCTATCTTTATTTACGGAATCATGATCATTTCACAAGAATATATATATATATATATATATATATATATATATATATATATATATATATATATATATATATATATATATATATATATATATATATATATATATATATATAAAACAACCGATAATGAAGGCAGAAGTGCGGGAGGCTTTAAAGAAAATGAAAAAAGGAGAGGCAACAGGAGATGATGGGATAGCGGGTGAGATGTTGGAAGCATTGGATGAATATGGCGTAGACCTGTTAACAGAGATTGCTAGGCAAGTATATGGGAAAGAGGAGAGAGTAGCATAGATGTATAAATCAACTTTTATTACTTTGCCCAAGATACCGGGAACTCTTGAGTGCAATAAACATCGCACAATTAGTATC
The DNA here is from genome assembly GCF_035594125.1 of Scylla paramamosain. Lineage (NCBI taxonomy): Eukaryota > Metazoa > Arthropoda > Malacostraca > Decapoda > Portunidae > Scylla > Scylla paramamosain. Next base: position 6,975,170 of record NC_087184.1, read on the forward strand.
ATGAGTCAGATAACAAAAAATAATTTTACGAATGGTTCTAGATAGAATGATAAATAAAATACTCCCTGAGATTGGAAATGAACAGTGAAGTTTCATCAAGGAGAAAGGTACGAGGAATGCGATCTTCATTCGGAGGATGTTGATGGAAAGATTAATAGAAGTGAAGAAAGATCTTTTATGTTTGTTTTGTAGATTATGAGAAAGAGTTCGACCGTGTTAAACATGTAGACCTTATGAGAATGCTGGAAGGGTTGGAAATAGATCGTAAAGATCTTCGACTAATACATAACTTATATTGGAACCAAGAAGCAGCAGTGCGAGTAGGGGATAAAGAGTCGGAGACGCAGAGCATAAAGAGAGGCGTGAGACAGGGATGTGTGATGTCCCCTGATCTCTTCAACAACTACAGTGAAATTATAATGAGGGATTTAAGAGATATGGAAGGAGTAAAAGTGGAAGGCACCAACATCAACAACATAAGATATGCAGACGATATGGTGCTGCTGGCGGAATCCCAAGACCTGGTTAACACACTAAATAGATCAAACAGACAGAGAGACCTAACAATTAAAGAAAAAAAAAAACGGAAATGATGGTAGTATCGAAAGAGGAGCAACCGCCACAAATAAATATATTACTTGACGCAGAACCCTTCAAACAAACAGACAACTTTAATAATTTGGGAAGCACGATTACATGTGATGGAAAATGTGAGATGGATATAAAGAAGAGAATAGTACTTGCAAAGAATGCATTTGGCAAGATTAAAAACTTGGTGACGAATGTTAAAGTATCAATGGGTACAAGAAGGTTTGTGAAATGTTTTATATGGTCAGTTTTGTTGTACGGCTGTGAGTCCTGGACAATGAGAAAGGCAGATGAACAAAGACTTCAAGTAGCTGAGATGTGGCTCTGGAGGAGAATGCTTAAGATATCTTGGACAGAAAGAAGAACAAATGAAGAAGTGTTGCAAGGTACGATGAGTACGGTTAGGAGTAGACAGATGCGCTTCCTGGGCCATGTTATAAGAAGAAAGGGACTGGAACATCTATCTCTAACTGGTAAAATAGAAGGCAAAAGACCACAAGGAAGACCAAGACTCGGATGGACTGGTGCGAGTGACTGGAGGAGGAATGTCTGCAGCTCAGTTGATACAAGCAACTAGAAACAGGGAGCAGTGGCAAACCATGGTTGCCGACGTCCTACGGGATATGACAAGTCAATAATAATATATATATATATATATATATATATATATATATATATATATATATATATATATATATATATATATATATATATATATATATATATATATATATATATATATATATATATATATATATATATATATATATATATATATATATATATATATATATATATATATATATATATATATATATATATATATATATATATATATATATTTAATCGCTATAAAGATGTTCTTTTCCATGTGTGACTACAGCTCGCATTATTTCGATTATTCTTTGTCAATTTAAACTGAAACATTCATAAGTACTTTTCTTCTGTCCAATGATTAAGAAACCATGTAAGTACTGCACAAAATAAGGGTAATTTTAACCATAGGAAGGAGCAGACATTTTGTTAAGCGTCACAGAACTTGTCATTTGTTAATTTAGTCTAGGAAACTTTCCTGTTTTTCTTCTAATAAAATGTCGCTTACTAGCACCCTCTCCTCCACCCTCTGACTACTTCACGCTACCTATTCAAAGTTTTCAGGGAAGCCCCAGAGAGAAGCTTCAATTTGTCAACCTGACTAGGTACCGTACTTGGGTGGCGAGGTTTATCTGGTCCTATGTTGCTTCTAGGAGCAGAAACGTGAGATTGAGTAACTGGTGTGGGGATAGATACCCTCACACGAGTCTCTAGAACTCATGAAAGGACCGGAGGAGGGGGATTCCTCGACAAAGACGATATGGTATCGCCCATAGGGAAAAAGGGCAGAAAGACCCTCTATGACCATTTCGGATGTGGAAGAATCACTTTGATTTGTTATGTCTGGTTCAGGGTCCTCTGACTCTCCCACAGGGTCTTTCTAGGGGGGAGCCCTTTGAGTCTATGGACTCAGCAGACCCTCGGGAACGTTTCTGGCGCAGAGGGAGCTTGAGAGACTTGTTTGTATGTGTCTGTAGAGATTTAAAATTTATAAGGGCCATTCGTGGTTGAACATCCATTGGGTCGTGGACATCTGCAATATGAACTTACGAGAAGTATGTGATGTAGCTGGTGAAGATGCAGAGGAGGGCTTTGCTGATGATGTATTGTAAGACTAAAGATATAGAGATGGTGATACTTTTCAAAAGAGAAAATTTGTCCTGCTTGAGATGGTACCTTTTGCATTATCGAGAACGTAGTAGGTGAGTCTACAGTAGAAGCAATATGGTTCTGATTCGCATTCAGGAGTAGGATGTGAATCAAAGGCTAAGCAGTGACCGCAACGGGGACAACGTGGACAGTTTTGCTCCCATGACCGAAATCATAACACCAGTAGCATTGTAAAGGACGGTCAACAAATGTCCTTACTGGAAGAGAAAGAGGACTGATCTTTACAAGTTCAGGGAGAAAAGAACCATAATGAACATAATCATATTATTATTTCATCTAATCTTGGCCACTCGTTGAACATTATCTGGACATAGATAAATGATGTCATCTTAGAATTCATACAGGTCCTGCTTGTAAACATGTCCTTTACAGTAACTGAATGTTCGGTGTGGCTTGATGGATTCGAAGATCCCATCAGAAGGGCAAGGCAGATGGAGGAGCATCATCGTCTTTAGCTCTGATGAAAACACCTTTACCATATTTTTTGATATTATTTGTAGGGAGGACTCCAATCTCTCTTTCTGGATACTCGGCAGCATGGATAAAGTTTCCTCGAGCTTCCCTATAATATGCTATAAATCAGGAACACTGTGGGTGGCGAGCTTTATGGGCACATTCCTCAGCATCACGAAAGAGATTTGGACAATAATCATTCTCGCTGTTAACTACATTGCTTAATGAAATGACCTCAGCAGTTAAGTTGTTGTCTCCGTGACGCAAAGAATGTATTGCTTCGAGAGCAGCTTTGGCAGCAACGTCTGTTATAAATGTCACATAACATCGATTAGAGAGACAATCGCCATCATATCTGAGGCGGATACGGAGAACTGTTCCGAATGGCTTAAAAACTGAGTGAATAGCACGGTATGACATGGAGGCATAGATATTAATCATCATAAGAGTGTCAAGACAAGATTCAGTAACTGACCCAAGGGGTCTTCCACGATGGGAACAGCAGCAGGAGGAGTGCGAGCTCCTGCCTGTACATCGCCATCACGACCAGAGGGTTACGTCTCGAGGGCTTGGTCGACCGCCCCTCGAGAACCAGAGGAATTTTTATTTTTACTTTTGAGGGGCTCCAGGGATCAAAGAAGACCTCCTACCGGGATTATGAGATGGGCGAGAGCTGGCTGCCGTAAACGGAGTAATTCGTCCCCATGGAGGCCACTCGTTTTAAAAAGTTTCCCCCTCATGATTCGAAAGTTTGTCCACGATGGAGCAAAGTCCTCCCCTCACAACACATCCCAACCTAGACACCCAACCATCCAACATAGGACGACCTCAAAAGGTGACCGGAATATATATATATATATATATATATATATATATATATATATATATATATATATATATATATATATATATATATATATATATATATACTCGTATATATATATAGATAGATAGATAGATAGATAGATAGATAGATAGATAGATAGATAGATAGATAAATAGACAGATAGATAGATAGATAGATATATAGTGTGCCATGTTATTGGCCAAGTTTACCTTGAAAAGGAACACGTTTTCTTAGTGTTCCCCGTGTTCCGTTTACCTGCCTTTCAGACATTATCGTTATTCTTAGTGATAAGTTAGTATAAGGTTTATTTACTCATTTTATATCATGAGGTATTATTCTCTTCATAATTTAAGTTCTCCATGTGTTTGTATGTGTAAGGGAGCAAGTGTAATTGAGGTGGAATTATGTTGAAATTACGGGAGCTTGAGTGGGCAACAACACATTCCAGAGAGGGGAAAACAGAGCGCCTTAGGCCTTGAGGTAGAACAGAAGGGAGGCGTCTCTCAGGAGGAATTTTGGTGTGGAATGGTGATGGAGTATGTGGAGGTATTAGTGATGTGGCAGTATAACCTTGATATCCAGGATCAGGATAGTGAGTCTTTTATGATACTTAGAGCTCTTGTCCACTGAAATTCGGTTGGTGAATTATGCCAGCGACGCTGGCTTGAGGGGAGCATAGGTCAAACCGGCTGCCATTTTGTGAGTGGAGGCTGTGGTGTTGTCCTTGGGAGCTGGTGTTTTCCTTGGAAACTGGTTTTGTCCTTGGATGCTGGTGTTGTCCTTGAAGTCTGGTGCTGTGGTGTATTGGTGAATTTTGGGATGGTGTTATGGTGTTGTAGGTGATCTTTGGTGATGATGGTGATGTCTTGTGAGATGTGAGGAGAGGAAACACGGGAATTATTGTTTAGGGATGCGGTAATGGCGTCTGGGTAAATTCCTGCGGCTGAGAAAAAATATTTCAGCAGCCAATGGAGGTGTAAACGAGTTCTGGCGTTGTGTGTAGTAACGGAAACGTCATATATTAACGTGTACTACCTCATGCTGTTTGTGAATTATCATTAGTATTAATATATAATGTTATAACATAGAATAATAGTGTTTCCTACTCCCCCAACATTCATCTGGTATTTGAGGTGATTCCTGGTGTGCCGTGTCAAGGTAAGGGTGCAGTGAGAGGGTGTAATTCTGACGATTTCGGATAGGTCGGGTAGGTACTCGAAGCCTTTAAAAATCCAGACCTTTAAAACTTTCTGGGATCAGTGTAACGTCCACTTTCTTGAAAGGATAACCGGGATCGTAAGCAGATCCGTAACAATATACGAGTATATATATATATATATATATATATATATATATATATATATATATATATATATATATATATATATATATATATATATATATATATATATATATATATATATATATATATATATATATATATATATATATATATATATATATATATTACACCTCTATCATCATCAGCACTACCACCATCATAATCATCATTGTTACCAGATGATGCTGTAGATAAAAAAAAAAAATACCGAAGATCTTAGACTAGAAATTATATTAAAAGATAGACACAGATTCATATAATGTTGAAAGAAGATAAATATTTGTTAGCAAACGACACTTACTGGAGGCAGTATTTAACGTTCGCGCGCTCATACACACACACACACACACACACACACACACACACACACACACACACACACACACGGAAAGGACATGTGACCTTAGGCGCTCTCGAGCAGCCTCAGCCAGCATGTTGGTCTTTCCTACCTCCCCTCTAGTGATAGTGACCTCAGTTTTTTCTGTTTTCAACTTTTAGTTTTTAGTTTTAGGCCTCAGTTTTTTCTGTTTTCAACTTTTAGTTTTTAGTTTTAGGCATGCCCTGGTGGGATTGTTGTACTTGTGAACACATTTAGCGAGTGTGTGTCGACACATAAAGAATAATGTGTGCATCAATGCAAACGTACGAACGAAAGTACCTCATGCGTCGTAGGCGAGAATCCGGTTACCCGCTGCCCAACATGATACAGTGCCTTAAGACCTTGAAACTATTTCGGAACCGCGGATCGAGAGGAGGTAAAAGTGTGGTGCGTCCCATCAAGGTAGTGACCTCAAGCGCCAGAGGAGACCGCAGGATTGAGAAGAGGGAATACAAACACTTTGAAGTGCCGCGTGTGTTGTATAGTCTTCCCTCCCTCCTCTTATTTAATGCGACCTCTCTGGCCAAGAAGATGGACGAGTTGATTGTGACGGTGAGTTCTACTGGTGTGGACATTGTGGGGGTTACTGAGGCGTGGCAGATTGTTCCTGAGGTGTGCACGATGCAGGACTACCAGCTCTACCATCACCTCAGGAGAGGACGCAGCAGGGAGGGAGGGGGAGTGGCTGTTTTCTGCTGCTCTGCCCTCAGCCCCTCACACCTCCCTGTCGATATTCCTGCCGGAGTGGAGGCCCTGTGGGTGAGAGTTATGCCCCCTTGCCATCCCAGCAACACAGCCTCCATCATCGTGTGCATCGTGTACCACCCCCCCACAAGCCACCATAGCACAGTTACTCACCGCTCACATCATTGACACTGCTGATGCCCTGAGGGTGAGGTATCCTGCCGCCAAGCTGGTCATCTGCGGGGACTTTAACAGATTAGATATCAGCGATATCCTACACCAGCTACACCTCACCCAGGTCGTGGACTTCCCCACCCACCAGCAAGCCATCCTCGATCTTATACTGACAGACCTGGGCCAGCAGTACTCGCCCCCGAAGCCGCTGCCTCCCATGGGACGGAGCACCCACCTCTCCATACTGTGGACACCCACACCCACCACCTCGACCCCCCGGTCAGCTGTCACCAGGACCCCACCACCCAATGCCTGACTCAGCCATGAGGGAGTTTGGGCAGTGGGTGACACAACACTCGTGGACCGAGGTGCTGGATGTGGAGGACATCCACTTACAATAGCACAATTACGTTGCCACCACCACAGAAGTCTTCCACCGCTACTTACCTGCCAAAAGCATCACACTGCACCCGTCTGATGCCCCCTGGATGACGCCCTGTATTAAAAGACTCATGCGTCAGCGGACCTGGGCGTTCCACTAATGCCCGGTCCTATACAGGAAACTAAGAAACAGAGTGATCAGGAAGATTAGGGCTGCAAAGGCAAGCTATTACCCCGACAAGATACACCACCTCAGGCTGGTCATCAATAGACAGTGGTACGCTAAGATCAAAGCTTTGTGTGGCCTACAAAAGCCACTTTATCTCTTCCTTGCACCTCACACCTTCCTGCTAATCTCGCGGCTCAGGAGATGAACGATCACTTTGCCGCTATCTGTCAGACCTTTCCTCCCCTCCACACCACTCCGCTTCCTACCTATCTTCTCGCTCCCTCTCCTCACCCCATTGTCCAGGCGGTGGATGTTTTTAAGAGAATACTCAAATTCAAACCAAGATCCACCACACCCAGTGGCCTTCCTATAAAAATTTACAAGGAGTTTGCTGTAGAGCTAGCAACACCGCCATGCTCCATAATAAACGCCTCTCTCTCCCAACACTCTTGCCCCGCGGACTGGAAGACATCTTACGTCACCCCCATCCCCAAAACTTCTAGTCTACAGTCACTCGGTGACCTCAGGCCAGTCTCTATCACCCCCATCCCTAGCCTTATTTGTGAAGATTTGGTGTATGACTGGGCCTACACCAAAATTTGTAATACCGTGGATATCAGACAATTTGAAAATATTAAAGCCACTTCCACCTCCCATTACCGGACCAGCTTCCTTGAATTCATCCACAGCCACCTGGACAAGCGAAACACCTCTCTAGCTGTTGCTTTTGTGGACTTCAAAAAAGCCTTTGATCTTGTTGATCACACTG
>NC_087184.1:6985219-6997719 GCF_035594125.1 Scylla paramamosain
TAGCGCCAAACATAACTTTAATATTACTTCGGGCCTTCTACTTTTAACACTCCTAAAAATAAATCCTATTTGCCCTCTTTCTGGTCTCTATATATTGCTTTCTTAGACGGAGTTCAGAGCTAACTATAACTCCTAAATCTTTTTCGTATCCTGAGCCTACCAGAGCTTCGTTGTTTATTGTCCACCTATTGTGTGGGTTTCCTCTACCTACGCTAAATACTTTGCATTTGTTGATATTAAACTGCATTTGCCATCTGTTTGTCCATTCGTTCATCCTATCAAAATCTGCCTGCAAGGCGATAGCATCCGATTCTGACCTAATTACTCTATCTTTGTGTCATCCGCAAATTTACTAACATCACCATCCAATTCATTGATATGTATTAAAAACAATGGCCCAAATACTGATCCCTGTGGCATCCCACTAATTACATGACCCCACTCGGATTTAGAGTCGTTTATTACAACTCTCTGTCGCCTGTCGCTTAGCCATGACCCTATCCAGCCTTTCCATCTATCCCGTGCGCCCTAACCTTTCTCAGGAGCCTCTGATGAGGTACCTTGTCAAACGCTTTACTCAAGTCCAGATAGAGGATGTCATAACTATCATCATTATCTGCTGCCTCGTAAACTTTACTGTAAAAAGCTTTAGAAGTTCGTCAGGAAAGACTTTCCATTATATATATATATATATATATATATATATATATATATATATATATATATATATATATATATATATATATATATATATATATATATATATATATATATATATATATATATATATATATATATCATACAAAAGGGTCACTGGCCAAAGGCAACATAAAAATAAAAAATAAAACTAACTTCACATCAAGTTCCCGAAAAGACCGACGAATAGAAAAATCAGGAGGCATAGGATGTCTTGAAACCTTGAAAAATTTCAAGTAATAAGAAAGAAGAAATACAGAAGTGGGCAGTAAGTTCCAGAGTTTACCAGAGAAAGGGTTGATGATGTATATTTTCTAGGCATCGCACATCACCTCAATAGAACACTTTGTTTAAAACAACCACAGCCGTTTTGTTAGCCGAAACAAGGAGCGGTCACAAAAAGTAAATTTCCCTTATGTCAACATGTCAAACACTGAATCTGTTATTCCATGCTTTCAGAAACATATAAGTGGCTAACCTAAGTTCGCATGCAGTTATCTTCTTCCGGTAGATTTTTTTTTTTCCAGACCGAGAAGGAGGGAGCTGCCAGTTTGCGCAATATGACGCTCCCATCGGCGGGAGTTCTTGTCGCGAATGTCGCTGACTGGGTGTTGTCAACACATGGTGGTCACCAACTCAACGTTTCTGCCTGTGTTTGGTGTCTGGTTTTCTGGCCTGGGCAACAGGAGAGCGTGTCAGGGCCAAAAAAAAGTAGAAGGTGGCGTCGATGTTGAAGTTCGGCATGGGTATCCTTCCGTGCTAGCCTGGCTTTTGGTGGTTGGCCGTGGTTTTCATCGGCATTGCTTAATCACCTGGAAATTCATACTGTTCTCGCCTAATATCTTCCTCTTCCTGGGTCTCGGATTATTATTGCACAATATTTCTCGCTTTAGCGTGTTATATGTCCACCCTGAATGCGTTACCTCTATCGCGCGCTTTATAGAACGACTAGGAGTGAGGCGGCCCGTAAGAGATTTTCAGGGAAGACTAGTGTAATCTCTACCCTCTCAAGTATAAAAGCCGCTATATATATATATATATATATATATATATATATATATATATATATATATATATATATATATATATATATATATATATATATATATATATATATATATATATATAGATAGATAGATAGATAGATAGATAGATAGATAGATAGATAGATAGATAGATAGATAGATAGATATTGTATCGTGGTTTTTATATTCGAGAGGGTAGAGACTATGGTAGTCATCCCTGAATATCTCATTCGTACTCCACCACTACCGAACAGATAAGCAGTGGAACCAGACTAACTTGGAGCTTGGGGTGTTGGCTGTATCTCTCCGCCCTGTCGTCACCTCAATCCCAGAGTGACCTGAACTGACAATGACCAGTAGGGCGCGGCCTAAGGGATTCACGTGTCAGGACACTGGGGCAGCTGCGCCCCACGGCCTATGCGCTTTTCCAAGTGTACCGAAAAATATTCCGCGTTGTTGTTCCACCATCAAATGGAAAACCATAAAAAAAAGAAAAGCATGCAGTCGTATATATCAACTTATAATTTTGGATCATTTAGAACAGCCGACACCCCGAGTACCAAGTTAGTCTGGTTCCACTATAGATTAGCTAGGTAGTTGGTCCCACCTCATGGTCTTCAACCAGAGAAGAGGGGAAAACTAGATAGGAAACCTCCTCGGTCTGGCAACGTTAAGGGGGAATTGTAAACTCGTGAATCCCATGTTAAATTGCTTGTATTCAACTAGTATTTCCTCCCTTATTTATGGACCAATTTCTTTCATTCAGTCAGGAAGAACAGGGGAATAAATCGTAGTGTCTAGTTTATATATATATATATATATATATATATATATATATATATATATATATATATATATATATATATATATATATATATATATATATATATATATATATATATAATAGTAAAAAAAAAATTTTTTTAAGTTCTGTGAAAATAATAATAATAAAAAAAAATTGATAATTAAATATTTGCCAAAAATCTAAATTAACTTCAATCAACATTTCAGAGAGTAGGAATTCTTCCTCTCATATAGTTTCATAAGCTGAAATAGCCCATATCTGTGTAACATGAATAGCAACGGAGAAGATATTTTTTATATGGCAAAATCCGCCATTTTGAGATATCTCGCGGTAAGTTTTAAGAATTTAATATACTTTACCTAATGCAGCTAGGGAGTTGCAATTCACAGAATAGATACTTCAGGATATATGCAAAAAGCAGACAGAGTTTCTTTTAGTTACACTGATTGGTTTAGTACATAGGCGGAGAGCGATAAATGATGTCATGCTTCATTACCTGCTGAAACGATAATTACTCCCAGTAAGGTCTAAAGCACTGGATCAGAGAATGCTCTGAACTTATCATTAAACTCGGATGTGACCTCACTGAACGTTTCCCTTTGTATCTCACAACATAAGGGGACAGTTACAGCCTGCCCTCTAAATACAACTCTCTTCCTCCACACAAAACTACAACCACCTAATAACACGCACACCCTTCACTCAAAAATTCTGAATTATCATGGCGACTCCTGCACCAACCTCGGAGTCCCCATGTGCAGAGGGGACAACAACTGTCCCCAGGTCGGACTGCGCTTCTGAAAACGACTCTAAGTGTCTTGACACCCTCCTCAACTTTTTCTTCATTAACTTCTGCAACAATCGCGGACTAAGATCTAATTTTCAATATGTAGAACACCACCTCTCCTCTTCTAAACTTCATCTTCTTTTCCTCACTAAAACTCAGGTGTCTGAGGCAACTAACAGTAGCCCCTTTTCTGTTCCATCCTACTTTCTCTATCCTCATTTTCGATCCAAAGCTGGATGTTGCGCAATGACTTAACCTGCTCTCGTGCCCAGGCTCTTGAATCTTCCAAGTTTTCCACCATCTGGCTACGACTACAGAGTCACTCTCAAAATAAATTTATCTGTGCTGTATACGTTTCACCTAACTCCTCTGACTATAAGAAATTCTTTGACTACTTAACTTCCAAAGTGAGCACATTCTGACCCTCTTCCGTTTTGCAGAGATCTCCATTCTTGGAGACTTCAATGTTCACCACCAGGTATGGCTTTCCTCTCCCTTCACTGACCATCCTGGTGAACTAGCCTTCAACTTTGCTATCCTCCATGACCTAGAGCAATTGGTGCTACACCCTAGTCGTATTCCTGACCGTCTTGGAGATACGCCCAACATTCTTGACCTTTTCCTGACCTCTAATCCTTCTGCTTATGCTGTCATCCTCTCTTCGTTGGGTTCCTCCGATCACAATCTCATATCTGTGTTTTGTCCTATCGCTCCAATCCCTCCTCAGGATTCCCCTAAGCGAAGGTGCCTTTGGCGTTTTGCCTCTGCTAGTTGGGGGGACCTGAGGAAGTATTTTGCTGATTTTCCTTGGAATGACTACTGCTTCCGTGTCAGAGACCCGTCTTTGTGTGCCGAGCACATGACAGAGGTGATAGTGTCTGGCATGGAGGCGTACATTCCTCACTCTTTTTCTCGACCTGAACCTTCCAAACCTTGGTTTAACACAGCTTGTTATCGTGCTATACATGTTAGAGAGGCGGCCCACAATCACCAGTATCTCATGCACTTTATATTTCTGCCCGGAACCATGCCAAGTCTGTTCTCCAAGTATCCAAAAACTCCTTCATTAATAAAAAGTGCAAAGTCTTTCAAGATTTCGTGACTTCTGGCATCTAGCCAATAATATCTCCAATAACTTTGCTTCTTCTTCTTTCCCTCCTTCCACCTCTCTAATGCAAGAGTTAAGCAGTATTCTCAATCATTCGTCCCTTTCTCTGGTAGACTCTGGAACTCCCTGCCTGCTTCTGTATTTCCACCTTCCTATGGCTTGAATTCCTTCAAGAGGGAGGTTTCAAGACACATATCCTTCAATTTTGACTACCGTTTTGGACCCTTTTCTGGGACTGGCATCTCAGTGGGCTTTTTTATTTTTTTTTATTGCATTTTTGTCGCCCTTGGCCAGTGTCCCTCCTACATAAAAAAAAAATATATATATATATATATATATATATATATATATATATATATATATATATATATATATATATATATATATATATATATATATATATATATATATATATATATAAAATAGCGGTCTCGGGGAGAAGGGAACAAAAATATTATTAGATTTCTCTATATTTCGCCATATTTCTAATTAAAAAGAAGAGTTCTGTTGTTTAAAATAAATAATATATTAATTGAAAATATATTACCATCTCAGGTGTAGATGCAGTGATAAGTATGAAGCAGGATTCCACAGTAAAGATAATACGTCACTTTATAGGGATGTGTTCCTTTTACCGGCGACATATTCCGAATTTTTCGAAAATAGTTTCTCCCCTAACCAACTTAACTCTCCCCCCCCAAAAAAAAATAAATAAATAAAAAATTTTGATTGGTCCCTAGAGTGTAAAGAAGCGTTTGAGGTACTTAGAGAAAAAATTAGTCAACGCCCCAATTCTAACTAGAGCTGATATGACAAAGACCATCTTAATTATAGACAGATGCCAGTCTTACTCATGTGAGGGAAGTATTGATGCAGCACAATGCTGAAGGCTTACCTAGAGTACTTCTCAAAGAAGCTAAGATCGACGGATATAAGGTATACTGCTACAGACCGAGAAGCTTTAGTCCTAGCTTGTCATCAATTTAGCCATTTCCTATGGGGAACCCAAGTGTTGATTAGAACAGATCACCAACCATTGGTGTCAGTCTTTAGGCATAAAACAAAATTTCCTCAGATGAACCGTTGGATTCTGGAAATGAGGGACTGACTACCAATATAACATAGATTACAAGTTAGGGAAAATGAATGTGGTGGCCGACCAATTGAGTCGCCCCGTGCGAGTAGTCCAAAAAGTTAGCCCGAACACCTACTTAAACTATAGCAAAAAGAAAATAAGTAGACTACAAGTTGAGGAACCACAGTGAAATTAAATTAAGGAATATCTTGAAGGCGGACGAATTCCACGATCAAAATTTTCGAGAGCAACCTTAGATCAGTTTGTCATAGAAGATGAAGTACTTTACTTTACAAAATTTAAGCTAGACAATACCATCTTATATAAATTGATCATACCTAATACTCTCAGGAACGAAGTCTTAACATTAGCCCATGTAAAAGAGTCAGGACATCTCGGACAGTTGAAGACAATCCTCAAAGCAGAAGAATATCTTTACTGGCCTAACCTGAGATCTGATATAAGGAAATTTGTTAAGAAACTGCACCAGAGAGTTCACCTCAGAGGCTTTGTGTGAACTGTGTGAAGGGTATTGTATCAAACTAGTGCAATCTACGCCATACCATCCCCAGGGAAACTCAGGGTCAAAGCGTATCCGTCGCAACATGAAAACGGTGCTCACCATTTTGTGTAAAGGCCAACCCACGAAGTGTCTCACAAAGTGCCAAAAAGTGTTGAATAGTGCAGCACATGAAATCACTGCTGAATAGGCATATTTCCCGCTGCTTTCTAGACATCCACCCTGTAATATAGGTGTATACCTACCCCAAGTGACTGAGGACGCTGATCTGCAAGCGGCGCATGAAGTGATCCCAGAAATGGAGTTACAAAGCAAACAAGGGTAAGAAAGATCAGAAAGTGGAAAAGGATTGACTTATGTGAATTAAGGAAGAGGTAGTGTTATCAGTGGTAGAACGGAAACTGACACCTAAGTGGTTAGGCCCCTACAAAGTGAAATAAGTTTTAGGGGACGGGAATGTGTATATCCTGGATAATCTGTGGGATGACACATGTATGCAACGACCCGCAGACAAAGTGAAACTACACCATGAAGAAGACCCCCAAATAGTGGAAACCGAAGCGCTCATATTATTTCCCCCACCCCACACACCGAGGATGAAAAAAAAAGAAGTAGAGCAACGACCCATTAGGATTAGGCGGCCTGCAAGAAGATATATTGAGGAGTCTTAGGAAACTCCTTCGGAAAAAGTAGTGAAAGACCCCTGATACACCCAGAAATGTGGGACAGGCTAACTCCAACAATCCCTTCTATTACAACTGAGACGAGGATCTAGCTGCAGACACAGGAACTGCTCTGGAGGATTGGTGGAGCCCATTGATGCTTCGGGCTCCGCGACATTACCGACTCAACCCCAGTAGGTGGTAACGTATTCTCCCCCGGGTTGAGGACATGGTAGGGTGCTCGCCATGGCCCTATCCCGCCAACCCAGGGCCATGACCGGTTGGGGGAACGGAGGACCTGAACCGCCCAGAAGGTCAGGACCCGAAAGGACTCATGGACACAACAGTGCCGAGAAATGACAGAGCCTCGCAGCAGTAGTGAACGATTAGAAGGGAGAAGAACGATGAAAATCCGAGGGTATGTGGTGTAAATGGACGCCAACGCGAAACCCGTGTTTTTTTTTTTTTTCTTTATGCATTTCTAAGTGAACTTGGGAAATGTAAAGGTCAGTGAGGTGTATGGAAGATTTTCAGAGAGGCCCGTCAGGCACCACCAGGAACCTCCAGAGATGCCCCGTGGACAGGAAGGGACGCCGCGTTCGGAACCCTTCCCTTTCACCATCACAGGGAAATCCAGGTGGCTACTACTGGCCACATATCTAGACCCCTACCTGCCTGAGAGGGACGCTGCACGACTCAGCCATCTACATCTTTCGCTACCGAACAGATAAGCACTAACGGGATCTCATAGTTAGGTTAGTTAGGTAGTCACACCTCATGGTCTTCAACCAGAGAGTTTGGGGGGAGGGAGGAGCTAGACAGGAATACTCCTCGGTTTGACAACGTTAAAGTTTCCACCGTTGAAGTAAAGGGAGTGTTTGTTTTTGCTCTCTTTCATTCTGATCAGTAACTGATTTTTTTTTTTTTTTTTGTCTCCATTTTTATTACAGAAAATGTAGAAAGGTGGTTGGAGTTGACAAGAAGGGAATGGAAAAAAAAAAAAAAAAAATATATATATATATATATATATATATATATATATATATATATATATATATATATATATATATATATATATATATATATATATATATATATATATATATATATATATATATATATATATATATATATTTTTTTTTTTTTTTTTTTTTTTTTTTTTTTTTCCTCTTTTTTTCATTAAATGTGATCGCTAGATCAGCATTTATTATTTTAAGAACATTTTCTTTATATCTTATAAGAGTCTCATTCTCTTGAAATTTGTTTGATGACTTCGCTGTAGCTAATCATGCTTGTTATATCGCGATTTCGGGTTCTTTAATCCTCCCTCGGTAGCTGTGGAATGACTGGACACGCTGGGTAGGTTGATATTTGTGCCGTGAGTCGAGGCGTCGGTTTGGGCCGTAAGAGGCGCTGATTGGCTGGTACGGCGCGACTGGTTATGTGGGTGCAATGGGAAGCGTTGATTGGTTGGCTCCGGAGCCAATCAATCAGCGCCTCTTACCAATAAGATTTTCATAAGATATATAAAAAAAATGTTTTTAAGAAAATGATAAACGCTGATTATATTTAATGAAACATGTGCAAGAGAGAATCTTCTGCCCGTGTGTATATATATATATATATATATATATATATATATATATATATATATATATATATATATATATATATATATATATATATATATATATATTGGCCTTCCTCTTAGCTGCAAAAGCCTTTCTACATTTTTTTCCCTTTATTAAATCTAGCCTTCCAATAACTCAGAGCATCTCCCTCCTAATTTCAATCTCCATCACTCGTAGCTTCATTTCCTCTTTACTTCACCCTCCTTTTTATTAATCGTATCACGATCGCTTACTTACCTGCGATCGTACGATCCCGGTTATCTCTCCAAGAAAGTGGACGTTACACTGATCCCGGAAAGTTTTAAAGGTCTGGATTTTTAAAGGCTTCGAGTGCCTACCCGACCTATCCGAAATCGCCAGAATTATCTCTCACTCCACCTTTACCTTGACTCAGCACACCTGGAATTACCTCTAATACCAGATTAATGTTGGGGGAGTAGAAAACACGATTTTTCTATGTTACAAGCACATATATTCATACTAATAATAATTCACAAACAACATGAGGTAGTACACGTTACTACATGACGTTCTCGTCACTTCCCACAACACCAGAACCCGTTTACACCTCCACCAGTCACAGAAATATTTCCCCTCAACCGCAGGAATTTACCCAGACGCCATTACCGCGTCCCCAGACAATAATTCCCGTATTTCACCTCCTCAAGCCTCACGGGAGATTACCATAATCACCAAAGATTACCCATAACACCATAACATCATCCCCAAAATCACCAATACACCACAACACCAGCTTCCAAGATCAACACCACAACCTCCACTCACAAAATGGCTGCCAGTTTGACCTATGACCCCTTCCAACAGCGTCACCGGCACAACTCAACAACCGAATTTCAGCGGACAAGAGCTCTTGGTACCACAAAAGACTCACTAACCTGATCCTGGATATCAAGGTTATACCGCTACACCACTAATACCTCCACAAACTCACTCCATCACCAATCCACACCAAGATCCTTCCCTGAGAAACGCCACCTTCCTCCCCACTTCACGACCCAAGGCGTTCTGCCTTTCCCCTCCTTGGAATGTGTTGTTGCCCACTCAAGCTCCCATCGTTTTCAACGTATTTCCACCTCAATTATACTTCCTCCCTTATACATACAAAGATATATAGAACTTAAATTATGAAGAGAATAATATTACATGATATAAAATGGGTAAATAAGCCTTACACTACTTATAACAATAATAAGGATAATGCCCGAATGGCAGGTAACCGGAACACGGGGACACTAAGAAAACGTGATCCCATTCAAGGTAAACTCGGCCAATAACATGACAATCATAACGTTCTTTCTAAACACAAGTTTATTTTTTGTTCAACTCAAGTTCTCTTTCCCTTAACTTTATGACCCTTCCTTTTAACTCGCAGTTCACATCCACGCTGAAACACATTTACGCAAAACTTTGAGTTCTGTTTATCGGCTGGTTTCATGTTTGGGGTTTGCGGTATCTGATAAGGTGCTGTTCCTTCTAGGGAAAGATAATTTACATTTAAGTTGCATTAATACATACATCAAATCCCTTATGCATACAAAAATCTAATGCAATACAAAGCAGTTAAGAACACATGCCACTTATTCATTTCAATACCAACCCGTAGTGAGTAATCTTCATGCGTCCGATGCGTTTCGTGAGGACATGAATTTGATCCATTTCAGCTCGTACGTCTGACACCAACACAACGCCCAATATCTCCAGGTCTTCCAGGAAGGCTAAGAGAGCTGAATCGCTTCGTAAAAGTTCAGTCATGGAAGCACGAAGTATATTATCCTGCAGTTCATGTCTCCAGTATTTCTTCTGGAGTCTGTTGAGTTTGAATATTAGGAGCTTCAGTGACATGTTCATATTATAATTGTTCATGATACATATTACCTAACACTTCATAGTACTTGTGTTCAATTAACGTTTTTTTTTTTTTCTTTTACCTATATTGAAATAACATTGTTATTAATTGATATTATGTGAATTTACTATATTAATACAATATTGTTTTTCAAAACAATATATATATATTTGAGTGACACAGTTAAGGCAATTTCAGGTATAAGGTGTAAAGTAAAAGGTCTGTCTGTGTATGTGTGTGTGTGTGGAGTTCCAAAAAGAACGAAAGAAAGGCGTCTCGACATTACTTTCTTGAAATCACTGAAATTTACCACTGAAAAAGGAAAGAATGAACATACTGGTTAATGCTTCAATTAATGATGAAGACAAAATGAGGGAAGTAAGTCCTAATATTCTGCAGCAAGGCCGTAGCAGGTGAAGCAAACAGTCAGCAAGTTCAAAGGAGAAGTAACAATGGTAGAGAGGGGAAGGAGGGGGGAGGAAGAACGGTAGAATAAAGCAGGTAATGCAACTTTTTTTTTATGAAAGAGGGCCATTAGCCAAGGGCAACGAAATTTTTTAATATAAAAAGACCCACTTAATACCATTTCTCATAGAGATGTCAGATAGAATGATTAAAAAAAAGGATAAGTATCTTGAAAGCTCCCTCTTGAAAGAGTTCAAGTCATAGGAAGGAGGAAATACGGGAGCAGGCAAGGAGTTCCAGAATTTACCAGAAAAAAAGGATGTTGATTGATAATACAAGTTAAGTCTTGCATTACAGAAGTGGACAGAAAATGAATGAGAGAAAGAAGAAAGTCTTGTGCAGCGAGGCCACGGAGGGAGGCAAGACATGCACTTAGCAAGATTAGAAGAGAGGCTAGCGTGAAATTAGCGGTAGAAGAGAGCAAGAGATGCAACACTTCGGCGATGAGAGAGGTTGAAGACAGTCAGTTAAAGGAGTGGAGTTGATAAGACGAAAATTTTTTTTATTCCAACCCCGTCTAAAATAGCGGTATGAGTGGAACGCCCATACATGTGAAGCATACATACTCCATACATAGACGGATATGGCCCCTGTGCAAATTTAACAGGTTGCGGAGGGAGGGGGACAGAAAAACTGGCGAAAACGACTCAGAACGCCTAACTTCATAGAAGTTGTTTCAACCACAGATGAGGTGTGAAGTCTCCAATTTAGATTATATGTAAAGAACAAACCAAGGATGTTCATTGTAGAAAACGGGGACAACTGAGTATTACTGAAGAAGGGATAGTTATCCAGAAGGGTGTGTTGAGTTGATAGATGGAGGAATTGAGTTTCTGAGGCATTGAGCAATATCAAGTTTGTTCTAACCCAATAAGGAATTTCAGAGAGATCAGAAGTCAGGCGTTCTGTAGCTTCTGTGTGTGATCTGTTTACTTCCTGAAGCGTTGCACGTCTACAAGAAGACGAGGAAAAGTGCAGGGTGATATCATCAGCATAGGACAAGAAGCTTGGTTTAGAAGATCACTGATGCAGAATAGGAAGAGAGTGATTGACATGAAAGAACCCTGAGGAACACCACTGTTAATACACTTAGGAGAAAAATGACCGTCTTCCACAGCAGCAATAGAACGGTCAGAGAGGAAACTTAAGATGAAGTTACAGATAAAAGAATAGAAGACGTAGGAGGGTAGTTTGGAAATCAAAGCTTTGTGTCAGACTTTATCAGAAGCTTTTGATAGGTCTAGAGCAACAACGACATTTTAACGAAAATCCCTTAAACAGGATGACCAAAAGTCAGTAAAGGAGCGTTTCCACTGAGGCAACATTTTGGCAACATGTGGCATGCAACATTGTCGCACAGGCCAAGTGTGTTTCATCTAGTTGAACACAAGACGACTTGGTACATGCGACAGTGTGGCATGCTACAGGTTGTAACATGTTGCCAGTAGAACGTAAAACATGCAACAAAATGTTGCCTGTTGCCTCGTGTTGCCGCCTTCCATACCAGTCGGGGGAAGGAGTCCATGGTGAAGGCAACAAGATGAGCTGGTGTCAGGAAAGAATCGTAGCATAGAAGAATACAGAAAGCATGTGATTTTATGGTATATACATGTGGGTGAATGCAAGAACAATAGAGCTAAACGAGATGCACACCAGGGATTAACCAAGAAATTTGAATGTGACGTGACTACGGTAAAGAAGAAAGTTAGAAATTTGCGTACTACTTTTCGCCGTGAGTAAACAATCAGTACGCAAAAAAAAATTATTATGGCAATAGTAGTAGTGACAGCAATATCAGTATCAGTAGTAGTAGTAGTAGTAGTAGTAGTAGTAGTAGTAGTAGTAGTAGTAGTAGTAGT
>NC_087184.1:7000219-7072719 GCF_035594125.1 Scylla paramamosain
TGGAGGAAGCCCGAGCCATCCAGAAGAGGCTGCCAAGACCATCAGGAAACCAACAAAGGCAGGAAGACAAAGCCCGTAATTTCGCTGGCAATATGCGGCAAGGACAGGTGTCCAGGGCTCTGCGGGCACTTAATGAACAGCAGTCAGGTGGAGTGTTGCCCCTCACCAGGGAAACCATCCACCTGCTGAAGGAAAAACATCCTTCCCCCAGTGACGAGGAGGGCCTCAGGATGCAGGGGCCTTTCCGCAAGCCAAATGATGTCATCTACGAGGTGATAACTGGAGAGATGATCTGGAAGAAGTCTCTCCAGACACACGGCAGTGCTGGTCCCTCAGGACTAGACGCTAGAGGGTGGCGTCGCCTGTTGAGCGGCGCACTCTGTGGCAGCGCCGCTAACGACCTATGCGGCGCCCTGGCAGCACTGGCGAGGAAGCTTGCCACCACAAATTGTCACCACGTCGAGGCTCTCACCGCATGCCGATTAATTCCGCTGTACAAAAAGCCGGGATGCAGACCAATTGGCATCGGCGAGGTGATGAGACGCATCGTGGGTAAATGCGTCATGACGGTGGTCAAGGACGACGTAAGGAGGGCAGCGGGGAAACTGCAAGTATGTGCAGGACAGCAGGCAGGAGGGGAAGCCGCCATCCACGCTATGAGGGAAATGTTCAGTGAAGACAATTGTGAAGCGGTGTTATTAGTGGACGCCAAAAACGCTTTCAACACTATTAACAGAAAAACAATGCTTCACAACATTCGAGTAAAATGTCCCTCTCTGGCACAATATGTAGAAAACACATATAGTGACCCCTCGGATTTGTACATATGTAGTAATAGTGGTAATAGTGTTAAGGTGTTAAAGTCCATGGAAGGGACAACACAAGGTGACCCAGTGGCCATGGCGATGTACGCCCTCGGACTTTCAGTGCTGCAACAAGTTATCTCATATGAGAAAACGAGTGTGAAGCAAGTGGCGTACGCGGATGACCTGTCAGGGGCCGGCAAAATAACAGACTTGAAAAAATGGTGGGGCTTAGTGAACGACAATGGTCCCATCATAGGGTACACACCCAATGCCGCTAAGTCCGTCCTTATTGTAAAGCCTGAACACTATGACAGTGCAGTGGATAGCTTCAGTGGCAGTGGAGTTATAATAACAAAGGATGGACAACGGCATCTGGGTGCTGTCATCGGAACAGAGGAGTTCAAGAAGGAGTACATAGGAGAAAAGGTGAAGGAGTGGATACATGAGGTGGAAGTCCTGTCTGACATGGCCAGGACTGAGCCTCATGCAGCCTACTCCGCCTACACCCACGGCTTGCAGCATCGATGGAGATTCGCCATGCGCACCATCCCAGGCATCAGCCCTCTCCTTGCACCACTGGAGGTCTCGATAAGGAACACCTTCCTCCCAGCGTTACTGAGATCCCACACCATCGGAGATGGGGAAAGGGCGCTGCTCGAACTTCCACCAAGACTGGGCGGGATGGGAATCACCTCCCCTGAGAAGTTGGCGACTGTGGAGAACCTCAACTCCCTCAAGCTCACCAGGTCCCTCACAGAGAAGATCATTGCTCAGGACGCACATGGTGAAATAGCCCAAAGTGCAGTCACTGAGCAAGGACGAATTATATCTAGAGATAGGCAACAACATCAACGAAACTGTCTCGAAGACCTGATAAACATCCTGCCTGCAACCACAGTGAGAAAAATCCTCACTGCACAGGAAACGGGAGCCTCTAACTGGCTAACGTCACTGCCCATCAGAGCGAAGGGCTTCAGCCTCAACAAACAAGAATTTGTCGACGCCATTGCTCTGAGGTACGGCTGGCCGATGGAAGGACTCCCCAGTACCTGTGTGTGTGGCTCCCCCAATGACGTCAACCACACCATGACGTGCAAAAAGGGGGGATTCGTATGTATCAGGCACGATGAGGTGAGAGATCTGACCGCCAGCATGCTCAGGGAGGTGTGCCACGATGTCTCCACCGAACCGACCCTCCTGCCGCTAGACGGCGAGCACCTGCGCTACAGAACAGCCAACACCACCAACGAGGCTCGAGTCGACGTCAGTGCACGAGGGTTCTGGACAAGGGGACAGAAAGCATTCGTGGACATACGGATCTTTGACCCGATGGCCGCCTGTCACCACGAACTCTCCCTGAAGGCCGCCCACCGCAAGAATGAGCAGGAGAAGATCCGAGCGTATGGGGAGAGAATCCAGCACGTTGACCAGGGCAGCTTCACACCTCTGGTCTTCACCACATCTGGCGGGATGGGCTCCAAGGCTCAGTGCTTCTACTCAAGACTAGCCGACCTAATGGCAGAAAAGAAGCACCAGCCAAGGAGCCATGTCGTCGCATGGATGAGGTGCCGTCTCTCATTCTCCCTCCTCAGATCTGCCCTCCTGTGTCTCAGGGGGACAAGGCATTCCACTCCCATACCTGCAGACTTAGGAGGCCTCGACTGCGAGGCTACAGAGGTGGAGAGTGGCATAAGAGTAGATAGAGTAGAGGTAGAGTGAATTTATAGTTAACAACTAATGTTTATATTATAGAGTATTAGATATGGTTGGATGCCACAGTCATTAGCGAGAGCTGGGGCACACTCTAGAGCAGTGGTTCCCAGCCTATGAGTAATTACCCACAAGTGGGTAATTTGGAGAATTTGAGTGGTTTATGGAAAGCTGATAATAAAGGCATTCATATTCTTGTGAATATGTGCGTACGTGTATGTGCGCGAAAATGTAATTGTGCAGTATGGGTGTGAGACAAGCGACAGCCGGTAGGCGCGGCGTCGAGTCAGAGACAGAGAAGGCTGAGGGAAAAGACGCACTGCCTGGCCAGAGTGAGGTTCTGTTCTCCGTCGCCTTTGTAAATTCTTGTGCCTTTCTTGTGCACACACTGCCGTGTCTCGAGAAAACTGCATGAGGCTGTGACTGCTTGAGTGACAGGTATTACGTCCTTGTACTGTGCTCTATCATGAAGTGCTTATTAAAGTGCCTGTTTTCTCAAAGTACAATCTTTGGTCTCATGTTTGCCTGTCCTGTCTTGCGCCTGATAGCATCACCACCACCACCCCGCTTGGCAAAGCCACATCGGCTGTCGGGCGTCCTGAAGGCGCGACGCAGCAATATATTCAAAACTAATTCAACTGTAAACTATAGAAAAATGAGACTGAAATTTGTATTAAAATATCATAAGAATATAAACATAAAAAAAAAAATAGTTGGCAACTTTGCCTGAGATACCCGACAAGGGTAGCGGTCGCCGACTCTAAATCGAGTGATCGCTTTCAAAGGTTCATTACTGCTTCTTTTCATAGATATTATTGTACTTACATTTGATGTTGTGGGTAACACAAACTTGAAGAAGTCAATAAACGGGTAATGTAATGCAAATCGCTGGGAACCACTGCTCTAGAGCAACAACTTGACCTGCAGTAATGTTAACTAGGCACACAGTTTGTTCCCATGTTTCGCCGCCACTCCTCTCGGCCATGCCACTAAATTCAGGTTGTTTCTACAGTTGTAGTCCTCCTGGGCATTGCTGCAGTTCCTTGGTTTTTAATCTTGTTTTGTTCCTAGCTTGATTTGCTTTTCATTATGTTATTTCTCAGGTGTATTTACTTGATTTTTCAGCTCCTGAACATCATATTGGCTAAATTCTAAATTACCGATGACGTCAGTTACCTTGTTCTCCAGTTCTGTAATTTGGGCGAACAGTTGCTTGGTCACCGTGTCCATAGCTTTGTGTATACCTTCTCTTGAGATTTAAGAAGTGTTTTAATCACCGAAGAGTCCATCACTACGGCAATTAGGGTGAAATTTCCATGTGAATTGCGTGGGCGGAGCGATGAAAGTAGCTGCTGCCGTCTAAAGGGGGATCAGCAGTGGCTTAGGTGGGTGCTTGCTTTTGACCAGCTGTGTCCTCTCTGAACGTTCACCTTTGTGTCTTACAACACGAAAGAGCAGTCGCAGCCTGCCCTCTAAAAACAACTACCGCCTTTATATGACACTACATGTAACACACCACACAAATTTAAAAAACAAAATGGTATTTCCAACATAAGCCTGAGAGTCCCCGTCTGGGGAGGGGACCAGAAATGTCCCCAGGTTGGACTGTTCTTCTGTTCTTCTAGTAACGACCTGAAGTGCCCTGACACCCACCACATTCGTGGGCTTAGATCTAATTTCTAATCTGTGACTAAAGCTCCTTATCTTTTCCTCAACGAAACGCAATGTCCGAAGCAACTGACAACAACCCTTTCTCTGTTACCCTCTACTTTTTCTACCTTTATTTTCAATCGGGTTCAATCAAATTCAGGTCCAGTCCTCTTCAGTGTTGCCTCTATGTGCGGAACGACCTTCTTGCTCTCGTGTGCACGCTCTTAAGTCGTGCGAATTTTCTACCATCGGTTAATTAGACACTAAGCAAAATTCTCTGGCAAAGACTCACCGACACACCATTGCTAGGGAATACATAACACATTTCCAGACTGACACATCCTGGTGTCGTGTTGCAGTTGTCTCCTTGCAAGTAGCTGACCGCTTTGTTTTATATATATATATATATATATATATATATATATATATATATATATATATATATATATATATATATATATATATATATATATATATATATATATATATATATAAATGGACTACTGTGAATACTTTATTGGGTCTATTTCTTTGCTATACTCGGCTAATCCTCTAACCAAATCTTCAGCTATGATGTTGTGGACAGCAAGTTGTGTTCCTTGCAGTCCTCTTGTATGCTGCTGTCCGCTCGCGAACTGCTCATACTCAGAACCCAATGTTTACAAACAAAACAAAACTGATAAACATATCTGTCCGTTGCTGTCCACAACAATATGGCTTTAGACTTGGTTAAAAGATTAGAGAAATATGGGGATGAAATAGACCCTATAAAGTATTCATAATAGCTCGGCTTTTGTTTGTAGATAAACAGCGGACACTACTTATAAAGGGACAACTAATAAACTGGTTCCTGAACATTATGCTCATTTACATCTTTGGAAAAGTCAGTTAAGTGCACGTTTTATAAGTACCTGCATTCCCGTTTACGAGGCTCATGGCGTGGTTCTCTGAAACCCCTTTCATGCAGCCACTGGGCATCGTATGTCCCCAGATGACCGTTTGTCCAGTGCACCTCGACTTGTTGTCCGCCATTATTAACCTAAAAAGAAATATATATATATATATATATATATATATATATATATATATATATATATATATATATATATATATATATATATATATATATATATATATATATATATATATATATATATGCACAGACACACACACACACACACGCAGATAGGCAAAATCAACATTTGCTATTTCGTGATTAATACTCTCGGTCGCTTGTGTGTGTGTGTGTGTGTGTGAGTGTGTGTGTGTGTGTTTGTGTGTGTGTGTGTGTGTGTGTGTGTGTGTGTGTGTGTGTGTGTGTGTGTGTGTGTGTGTGTGTGTGATTTAATATTTCCCTTCTATATTGTCTTTTTATTTGTTATTCATGTTATTGTGATAACTGCTGATATCTCTGAACTTGCTTTCTGGTACGCGCAATTTCTCCATGATGGTAATGAACTGACAAATTTTTGAGAAAAGAGTCATGTAATGTTTTATGTAAATTTTACAATTTTGTGACAAAACACTCAATACAATAATTATGGGAAATATATGAGATTAAGTTTTCCTCTAGAATCATAGTTTACCCGACACTCAATGGTGTTTTTATAGTGCGTGATCAAGTACTTAACAAAGGTATAATCAGCTTGCACATTTCATGACAAAGGCCTCACCTAACGTTCTGCACTTTGTCGCTTTGTCGGCTGCCCCTCTACTTTAGGTTCTCCCTTCATCTATATCATTAATCTTTACTGTTTTCATATCTAGAGCTTCGTTTCCTGACTCATGATGCTCTCCTGACTTTCCATGTTATGCAGATGATCATTATCTTCATTCCTCTTTGGAAATTTCATCTTCCTTTTACAACCTGGCAAAATTCCAACTTTCTCATCATTGACTTCAGCTCATAGAGTGCACATACATGTAGTGACTTACTTACCAAAAGTATTCCATCCTATCCCTGTAATTCTTGTCATTTCGTTTTCATAATCTCGACTTATTAATTAATATTCAGTCATTAGGGTACAGTATCTTGAAAATATTCTAATGCTTCACCCTCTGCTTTTATTTCTTGGTGATATAATTTTAATCATTGAGAGTGGACACATTATTAATATAATTTACAATACCATTAACGTTAACAAGCCTTACCTGCAAGCACTGTACATGTATACATGCACTAGAGATGTATTGGATATCCGCATGCCCGGAATATCTCCTTTTTTTTTTTATCAACATCCGCATCCACATCTGCATTGATTATTGAGGCTATGACGATGTTACTCAGCATAGCCGAACAATAATGTACAAAAAAAAAAAAAATGTAAATATATTTATGTGTATGAAGCAGTGTTGAATGGAAGAAGTGAAGAAATATCACAAAGTAAAGAGAATGTTTTTCAGCTCCTTTTCTAATCTCACTGTTGTCGATTGAAGGCCTCTTGACTTTGACCACAAACAAACGAAAGAGAACTTTTTTTTTTCCGTTCATGTTTTATGATATCTGATTGATTTATCTTGTACATGATAAATTTAAGATACGTTTTATTATACTAAATCGTAAGTAAAAATCCTGCTTACAGTTCCAACATAACGGTGAATCTAACCATAACGCATCTGGATAGTACTTAACCTTTTTAATATGATATTCCCATTTAAATCCTTCAGTATTGGTCACTTACCACTTACCTAGAATGCAGCAGAACGCAGTTAGAAGATAACATAGATAACCCAGTAATTCGTCAGTCCACGATTCTATCGGCGTGTGATGACAAAAGAATCTATTCATATATCTATTAGTATATAAAGTCTCTTATTAAGTGTGGCTATGAATTCATCATTATCGTTCATAATGGCAACAATGATTGTCTGTTAATTCATGGGTCAGTCCAGGTCCTACTAACAGACTTGTCACGTACCCATAAAATTCCTCTCACGTACCCCTTGTGATATGTGTTTTCCATTTTAAGAACCCCTGTCATTTGTTATTAATTTTATTATACATTTACGTTGCTTTTTTTTGCTATCTTCATCTAGTAATTTTTCTGTATGGAATTTATTCGTTGTTTGTTTAAAAAAGACAATTACAGGAATGTTCCAGGAATGGTTGTTATTGACAACAAATAGAATAACAGTAAATCCCCGTAAAAATGTGCGGCTTTTGAGACTTACTACGCTATCTACGAAAAATAAGGGACCACCAAGTGGAAACAGTGAACACAGCGATATTGAAGGCGCCCATTAAGCTGGTTCATACCAGCTGGGATGCTACGCTAGATATGGGATGTGCACGATGCAAAACCACGTGGCTCTCATTCCCTATAGTGCTTTTTAAATAAAGATGGTCACACCGGATGCGATGCTACGCTCGCAATGTGTGCGATTGTCGCACATGTATTTTGCCTGTCACTGGTGTAATAAGTTCAAGTGACCATCAGTTTCAAGTGACCAAGTGCGCGCGCGCACCCCTATTTTTACTGCCAGATGTATGACGCATTTACTTCCAGCCACAATAACGCACAGACTTCAGTCGACACAGTAGTCATTTAGGCATGTTATTTAGGTTAGGCTAGGAGGGAGCCGCCGTGGTACAGTGGGAGCCGCCGTGGTACAGTGGGAGCCGCCGTGGTACAGTGGCACCGCGCGCGCTTTGGGGGCCAAGTGGTCATCAGGCGCACGGGTTCGAATCCTGGCTACGGTCCGAGGGTAGGAAGGGCATCCACTCGGGGTAACGGTTCCCAAATGCCAAATCCAAAAGTCCTTCATCAGGAGGCACCGTCTCAGCCCTAACAGACTAGGGAAAACTAGACGAAAACAAAAAAAAAAAAAAAAAAAATTTAGGTTAGGTTAGGTATTGCTACACGTCATTTAGGTTATTATCAAGTAATGCTAGGTTAGATTAGTGCCTTTAAGGCGGGGTCCAGCAGAGGCGAAGATCCCCTAAATGACATATAATTTAGATTAGGTTAGGTTAGGTATTGCTACACGTTATTTAAGTTAGGTTAGGTAATACAAGATTAGATTAGAGTCCTTAAAGAGGATCCAGCAGAAGCGAAGCCCCCCCGATTAGGTTATGTAATGCTACACGTCATTTAGGTTAGGTTAGGTAATGTTAGGAAATACTAGGTTATATTAGTGTTCTTAAGGAATGGTCCAGGGGAGTCTGCGTTGCCGTGGCTGAGAGTAAATGCGCCGTAGATCTGACAATAAGAATAGGACTGCGCTCGCACTTGGTCACTCAAAACTAGATGGTCACTGAAACCTACCTACTACAGCGGCCCAGCATTTTTTCAAACATAGCTCGGCTGACGCAAGCGCGTTCTGAATAACTCAGGGCAACAACGGCATGCTGTCAACAGTCATTGTTCTCCTTGGATGAGGAGGTGCATTGCATAGCATATCATCATCGCTCGTTGTGCTAATACTCAAGTCGCAAGCATCGCCAGCGTCGGCCCGTGGCATTCCATATCTAGCGTAGCATCGCAGCCTGTATGAACTCGCCTTTATAGGAACAAATGAAGACTGAAATCGTGGAATCAGAACTGAAGAAGCTACCCAAATCAACTGAAAGTGGCATTCACTTATCTGTGTTGTCCCCCAAGCAGCGTTCCTAGTGAGCAGCCTTCATGGAGATAAAGTAGAGAAACTTTTGTTTTTGAAACGTAATTTGCCATTGCTAAAATTCAAATACTGAATACATGTGCAGTGTTAAATGTGTGAGTCTCAAGAAATTTGATGAACTGTATGTATCAACATTGATTTTAAGATTTCACTTACCTATATTTACAGGAATTTTGCCACTTTCCAAAGGGTGAAGGTTGGGAAAGTGATTGGTGGGACGCATGACGACTCGCATCCTGGTAATACATGAACTTATGTGGCTGAAAGTTGAACTTATGTGGCTGAAAGTCGTCGTTCACTATTTAAGATATACTAAATAGAAAAAAAAATACATATGCGCATCCGCATCCGCGAGAATACGGTTATCAGACATCCGCATCTGCATTTTTTGACGCCAGATACATCTCTAGTATGCATAAAAACACAGTACAATAATATAAGGACATCACTAAGCAACTGACCTTGACATCTGCACAATTGAGAGAAATGCTGAGATCTTTCAGCATAACAAGGCGTGACTCAGATGATGAATGAAAACACTTAGTACACTGGCAGTTGTCTCGCAGCCAGAGATAGGGATACAAGTCCTCACCTCCACTGGTCCATCGGACATGTACGTTAATGATGATATTTAGTAGTACATTGTGGTAAAGACGTAAGCCAATTCACATGTCCGTTTACAGAAGAAAGGGCCGTTTTACCATCAGAACTAACCTTTAGCATCTTTGTGTCTGGCTGGGGGTTCACAGCTGCGATGGTTGCACCGGCGGTGGACTATTAGAGTACGGTAAGCCACTCAGTATCTCTACTT
Source organism: Scylla paramamosain (assembly GCF_035594125.1). Lineage (NCBI taxonomy): Eukaryota > Metazoa > Arthropoda > Malacostraca > Decapoda > Portunidae > Scylla > Scylla paramamosain. Next base: position 7,009,817 of record NC_087184.1, read on the forward strand.
TCTGCCATGTCATCCTGTTTCCCATACGCAGAGCATAGGAAGTACTGCTTAAGACTCTGTATGGATACATAATCATAATTATTTCAATATAATGAGCAAAATCTTATTTTTGTTGTACAGATACAGTAGAATGAGAGATCATTTGATGGATAAAACACAATTGCTACACCTTGAATATATCAATTTCATGTGAGAGTTTGGAACCTGATATTATTTAGTTCTAAAAGAGGTTTACCTTGTTGGGTGCAGGAGAGTACTAAATCGACGGAAACCGATTCCTATCGCTGCTGACCACGCCCTAACAGCGTAGTTCATACATGGAGGGGCTAGCATGTTTTTCTTGCCTCGTGGTTCGCACTGCTACTCTGTATCGTCCACTTCAAGAATACCAGGAATTACTTTAATTTGTTTCTCATAAATTAAATTCGTGATAGGCAAATGAACAACGGAGAAGGCTTAAACAATTCAAAAGACAGGATGGTAAGCAAGACTGTTTGACAACAATATGTCACTACATGATAATTCCCTTCGCTAAGCAGAATAACACAAGTTTATATATATAATGTCACGATCGCTTACTTACTTACCTGCGATCGTGACAGAATATGGGGGCCCGTCCGGGATTTTTGAACATTTGTGGAGTGTAACGAGTGTTACATGGTGATTGTTGTTAGGAGGAATTTACCTGTGTGAAATATTTCTTTAAAACTGTATGTATTGTGGTGAATATTTGGAGGAATATTTTGTGAATATTTTGTGGAGTGTAGTAATTGTAATCATGGCCGCTAGACGTGTTGAGATGTTCCTTCTGTCGAGAAGTGTGCATGATCTGTACACACTAACCAAGGAGGAATTGTGTTCAGTGGCTGAGAGGTTTCAAGTGGAGTTGAAATCCAAGAAAAAGGAGGAAATGCAGGCGGAGTTGAAAAATGCTCTTGTGGAGAGGAGCTGGTTTGAGAATGATGGTGGTGAAAGTGAGGATAATGATGGGGAGAGTGTAGAGGAAGGTGCTGGGGTCAGTGAGATAAACCTGGGTGCTTTTGGTGGAACAGATGGCCTTTCTAGTAGTGAAAAATTTGAGTTAATGAAACTTCAAATACAGATGCAGAAAGAACAGAAACAGCAAGAGATGGAGTTAAAGAGGGAACAGAAGCAGCAAGAGATGGAGTTAAAGAGGGAATTGCAAAAGGAGCAAATGCAGAAAGAGGTGGAGTTGCAACAGATACAGATGCAAAAAGAGATTGAGATAGAAAATATTAGAGCAGAAAGTAAAAATAAAGTAAACGGGACCAGGGCAGGAAATGGTGCTCAAGGCAACGGGGATTTAGAGAGAAAGACCATCAGTATGCCTAACTTTGTGGAAGGAAAGGAAGAAAACTTCTTTGTTCAATTTGAAAAAACTGCAAAGATGATGGGATGGGATGAAAATGATTGGGCATTAATAGTCCAGTCTAAATTTGAGAGAAAGGCAGAGCGCCTTAGGTCGTGAGGAAAGGTGGAGGGAAGGCGTCTCTCAGGGAAGGATCTTGGTGTGGATTGGTGATGGAGTGAGTTTGTGGAGGTATTAGTGGTGTAGCGGTATAACCTTGATATCCAGGATCAGGTTAGTGAGTCTTTTGTGGTACCAAGAGCTCTTGTCCGCTGAAATTCGGTTGTTGAGTTGTGCCGGTGACGCTGTTGGAAGGGGTCATAGGTCAAACTGGCAACCATTTTGTGAGTGGAGGTTGTGGTGTTGATCTTGGAAGCTGGTGTTGTGGTGTATTGGTGATTTTGGGGATGATGTTATGGTGTTATGGGTAATCTTTGGTGATTATGGTAATCTCCCGTGAGGCTTGAGGAGGTGAAATACGGGAATTATTGTCTGGGGACGCGGTAATGGCGTCTGGGTAAATTCCTGCGGTTGAGGGGAAATATTTCTGTGACTGGTGGAGGTGTAAACGGGTTCTGGTGACATGGGAGGTGACGAGAACGTCATGTAATAACGTGTACTACCTCATGTTGTTTGTGAATTATTATTAGTATTAATATATGTGCTTGTAACATAGAATAATCGTGTTTTCTACTCCCCCAACATCAATCTGGTATTAGAGGTAAATTCCAGGTGTGCTGAGTCAAGGTAAAGGTGGAGTGAGAGATAATTCTGACGATTTCGGATAGGTCGGGTAGGCACTCGAAGCCTTTAAAAATCCAGACCTTTAAAACATTCCGGGATCAGTGTAACGTCCACTTTCTTGGAGAGATAACCGGGATCGTACGATCGCAGGTAAGTAGGCGATCGTGACAATATATATATATATATATATATATATATATATATATATATATATATATATATATATATATATATATATATATATATATATATATATATATATATATATATATATATATATATATATATATATGCGCTGCAGTAGTTCTTTTTCTCTTCCCCTCCACTCCCCTTTCGACCATCACGTTGATAGTGCTATTGCTTGAAATATTATAAAGTAATGAACAACAGGACGCAGTTAGATTGACACTATTCCTTTCAGGGAGGTGTAGCAAACAAAATTATTAAAATCTCGCTGCTCGTAGTGTGTGGCGGGCGAGCGCGACACAACACTCTACCATCCCGTCCTTGTATCCCCCGTCCTTTCTTCTTTGTCATGTGACTCCTCGCCCCTCCCCCCCCAACCCACCCGCTCAGATAAGAGCGCGGCTAGAGTGCAAGGTGCCAGTCCTTGGGATTTTTCCCAATCTTGTGATATTTCATGTCATTATCTTTAAGAGTTGAGTTAGGTACGCATTTATGGAACAGTGGTATCTTTTTTTTCTTTCTAATGAACATAAGAACATAAGAAATAAGGGAAGCTGCAAGAAGCGACCAGGCTTACACGTGGCAGTCCCTGTATGAAACACACCTACCTATTTCCATCTGCTATCCCCATCCATAAACTTGTCTAATCTTCTCTTAAAGCTCTCTAGTGTACTAGCACTAACTACATGATTACTGAGTCCGTTCCACTCATCTACCTCTCTATTTGAGAACCAATTTTTACCTATCTCCTTCCTAAACCTAAATTTTTCAAGCTTGAACCCGTTATTTCTTGTTCTACCCTGGTTGCTGATCCTAAGAATTTTGCTTACATCTCCCTTGTTATAACCCTTATACCACTTAAAGACTTCTATCAGGTCCCCTCTTAACCTACGTCTCTCTAAAGAATGTAAATTTAACAGCTTCAACCTCGCCTCGTAAGGAATACTCCTCATCCCCTGTATCCTTTTAGTCATTCTCCTTTGTACTGATTCTAATAGACCCCTATCTTTCCTGTAATGTGGGGACCAGAACTGCACCGCGTAGTCTAGATGAGGTCTGACCAGCGCCAAGTATAACTTTAATATTACTTCCGGCCTTCTACTTTTAACACTCCTTAAAAAAATGAATCCTAGTACCCTATTTGCCTTGTTTCTGGCTTCTATGCATTGTTTCCCTAGACGGAGTTCAGAGCTAACTATAACTCCTAAATCTTTCTCGTACCCTGTACCTACCAGAGTTTGGTTGTCTAATGTGTACCTATTGTGTGGGTTTCCTCTACCTACGCTAAGCACTTTGCATTTATTGATATTAAATTGCATTTGCCATCTATCCGTCCATTCATTCATTCTATCTAAGTCTGCCTGCAAGGCGATGGCATCCGATTCTGACCTAATTAATCTACCTATCTTTGTGTCGTCCGCAAATTTACTAACATCACTACTAATTCCACTATCCAAGTCATTGATATACATTAGAAATAGCAATGGCCCTAATACTGATCCCTTTGGCACCCCACTAATTACATGACCCCACTCGGATTTCGAGCCGTTTATTACCACTCTCTGTCGCCTGTCACTAAGCCATGACCCTATCCAGCCTAACACCTTCCCATCTATCCCGTGTGCCCTAACCTTTCTCAGGAGCCTTTGATGGGGTACCTTGTCAAATGCTTTACTAAAGTCCAGATATAAGATATCATAACTATCACCATTATCTACTGCCTCGTACACCCTACTGTAAAAACTTAACAAGTTTGTCAGGCAAGACTTCCCCTTCGTGAAGCCATGCTGTGACTGATTGATCAAGTTATGTTTGTCTAAATGTTCCCTAATGTTCCTTGCTATTATTGACTCTAACATTTTACCTACAACTGAAGTTAAGCTGACAGGTCTATAATTAGACGCTAAAGTTTTATCTCCTTTCTTAAAGATGGGTACTACATTAGCCTGCCTCCACATTACTGGTACCTCACCCGACTCCAGTGATTTCCTAAAGACAGAAACTAACGGCTCACTAATAATCTCTTTACATTCCTTAAGTACTCTGGGATATATTTCATCAGGTCCTGGTGACTTGAACTTTTTTAGCCTATCTATCTCCTGTTCCACTATCTCCCTAGTTATGGAAATATCTGTCAGCTTCTCATTCTCATCTGCTCTAAACACCTGTTCACTATCTGGCATATCCTGCATGTTTTCCTGGGTGAAGACAGTTAAAAAATAATCATTCAGAAGTTTACTAATCTCCTCCCCAGAACTAACCAGCTCCCCATCTGCTGCCTTTAATGGACCTACAGTATCCTTATTCTTCGTCCTGTATACCTGATAAAATCCCTTGGGGTCCGTCTTCGCCTGGCTGGCTACCTTTGATTCATAATTTTCCTTAGCTTTCCTCGTTAACTTCCTGACTGTTCTAACTAATTCATTATATTGTGTCCTTAAAACTTCTTCACCTGCCCTTAATCTCCTATATATACTTCTCTTACGCCCTATATAATGCTTTAACCTAGCAGTCATCCATTTAGGGTCATTTTTTTGTGATCTTATTGTTCTATACGGGATATTTGCTAACTGACCTGTATGAACTTTATCTACGAAATATTTATATAATTCATCTACATTTATTTCACCTAGTCCCCTCATCTCGTCCCCTACCATCCTCTCCACTCCCTCATCTACTCGCCTCGACCTCACCTCTCTCATTTCCGCATGACCTGACATTCCAGCATACTCACACCTATCTCCCCCCTTCCTCTTTCCTCCTCCCTTCCGGACACATCTTCCCTCCTCTTGTCCTACACCCTCACGCCTCACCTCACCTCTCTCATCCTGCCTTATCTCTCTGAACTCCGTCCCTGACCTGACCTCACCCTGCATCCTTTGCCAGTCCACTCCTTGGAGGTACCTTTTTAATTCTTCAAAATCTGCTCTCCTAAAGTCAGGTATTTTACTAGTGTTTTTGTTTCTAACAGTTTCTTCCCATTCTAAATTGTACCTAATTTCCCTATGGTCACTGTTACCTAGCTGTCCTCCAACCTCTACCTGCGTGACTGCTTCCTCCCTGTTAGTAAGAATTAAATCTAGAATATTATTCCCCCTTGTGGGTTCTACGACTACCTGTTTTAAAAAATTATCCTGAATTACCTTAAGAAATTCCTCTGCTTCCTTGTTACCCACCATCAGACTCCAGTCGATATTCCTAAAATTAAAATCTCCTACCACACATACCTGACTGTACCTGCCTGCTCTATTTAATTCCTGCCACAGTGAGGTGTTAATTTCCTCTGTACTGGTCGGTGGTCTGTAAACTACCCCTAGTACTACTGACTGCGATCCTTCTTTAATATCTACCCATATCGACTCTGCTTTGTTATCTGTTTTAATTCTACTGTTGATACAACACTGTAATGTGTCCCTAACGTATAACGCGACGCCTCCTCCTCTCCTGTTTTCCCTATCTTTATAGAACATTGTATACCCATTTATCTTAACCTCCGGATTAAATACTTTTCCTGACATATCTAACCAAGTTTCAGTTAAAGCAATGATATCAAATTTCTCAACGCTCGCTATTCCTCTAAGTAAGTCTATTTTATTCAGAATACTTCTACAGTTTGTGTAGTAAACACTTAAGCTATTTCTCACCATCCCTGAGCTAGCTACCTTTCTAGATTTAACTATTTTGCCCCTCGCCTTCTCACTACCCCTTCTTCCCTCCCGACTAACGAAAAAAGTGCTGGAGTGCAGTAACCTCCCGCTCGAGTGTTTCGGCCAAAACACGAACACCCTGGCGTGACAAATGCACTCCATCCCTGGCGTACAAGGTGTCCCTGCATAATGGTAATATTCATTTCTTGGGCAAGGCCTTCAAATTGCAATAGCAAATAGAACGTTCGGCCGCCGAGTCGTTCTACTCTGGTTGGTTAAGGATTGAGTTATGGTCCTTATGGAGTACGGGTAGTAGAGTGACAAACAGCAGAGGAACTGATGGAGCGGGAAGGACGGTGGGGAGGGGAGGAAGTCAGCGGACGTTGCTTTAAAGATGTAATGGACGGTGTAAGTATTATGATATCAATGGCAATCATCAACATCACTCATCAGAGACGTGAAAAGTGGTCATTACTGTACCTAAGGTGTTGTGAACGAGAACGGGAAAGTAGAGAGGAAAGGGTGGCAATACTGCATCCTACTGTGAAGGGTGCCATTGAGGGCGAAGAAGACGAAACCCTTGGCCTTGTATATCTGCAGTAATAGTGAAAGGTAAAATTCCATTAAAAAAAAAAATGGTAATTATTTATTGTTTCTCAGTCTTGGAATTTCAGGTCGATCATGGATTTTTTTTTTTTCTTTCTTTTTTTGAGTCAATCTTGGGAAATTTGAAATTTGCTACTAGTCACCCTATTAGAGTGAGTGCCTCAGTCGTTGCTCCTCTACTGAGAGGTGAGGACGTGCGAGTTGAGGCAGGGCGAGGCTTGGAGAATTTGTATGCTTACATTAAGAGGGCAATTAGATTCATATGATACTATTTGACTAGTATAGCAGTAAGACTCTGTTGTTGTTAGGTGACAGATAGGTGCCTCCAAGAGCCTGCCTGTGTTTGTAGTATCTTGTAAGTAAAGAGCTCCTCGGCTGCACTGGTTGAGTATTTGGCGTCTTTGTGAGTGATCAGTAGACTCTTTCTGTTCTGCTTTGGGGCAATCTACTTGTGTATACGTTGTTATGTTGTTAAATCTTATTAGGCTCCAGTGTTCTTTATATATATATATATATATATATATATATATATATATATATATGACTTGTCGTCTGTGCACCCAAGGAAGGAGATAATTACCCGGCCGCCGACAACAGCTGCATCCTCGCCTGACCTAAATCCTCCTCATACCAGATGGACCACATACATGTCATCAGCTACAGCGCCCCTCCACCCTTCAGCGACTACCCTCCCCTGACCAGCGGACTTCCTCACCCACCTCGACTTCACCACACCTCAGATTACAGCGATCCACCAGCAGCACACCTGCCCGCGGTAACTCAAATAATGTCCCACCCGCCAACTCAACAAGTACGAGTAGATCAAGCGTCCAGCCATACGACACCTCACTTACCACTCGTGGAGATGATCACCACCCACCACCACCCAATCTCGACATACACCAGCGGGGAGAAAAATGAGCCTGCACGACGCCCATCATCGATCCAAGATCCAACGGCTATCAACACAGCAGCTACAAATACCCATAGCAGCCTGCAGAAGAAAGTCGAGACACTGCGACAAGAAAAAGAAGAAGAAGAAGAAGAAGAAAAAAACACTTAAGCTGAACTAGGAAATATTGCAAAAGGGAAATCAAAATCTATGAACAATGGTTGCATCCCTTCATGTAATGTTAAAAGATGAGATGAGCAGTATGAAAACGCTCGTCATGGAATTAACTAGCCAAACCAAAACACCATCTTAGACCACGGCAGCTCCCAGCACACACATGGATGTCGACACTACTCCAGAACAGACCCCGACTCCAACACATCATCATCTAAGCAAACAAACTCCACAAAGAGGAGCAAGAAACAGGTCACACCACGCCTAGGAAGGAGAAAGGACAACATCATCGACCTGACTGTCCACCTCACCAACAACAAGACACACCTGCCACCTCCATCAACCAGTCTGCCGCACCTGTCAACCGACCCATCATCAGCCTTCGCTGCCACCCAACCCAATGAAGACACCTTCTCTGTCAATCAACCCAATACACCCACCTCCGCTGTCAGCCAGTCCAACGCAGCCGCCGCCACAGTACAAAACGCAGGGATCAACGCTCTCTCACACACATCAACAAATAGAAACAAGATGATAAGCATCTAGCAATGTAACATCGACGGGATGATCAGCAAGGTACCAAGTCTCCTGCAATATAAACATACCCAAAATACAGCAATCATTGTTTTACAAGAAACATTATCGAGTGATTTTTTCGAATATGAGATTCGGGAAATATCAGGAAAAGATATATCGGCCACCCTGAAAAAAAAAAAAAAAAAAACTCATCTCGGCGATCAGGTGGAATCACTCAGTGTCACGATACACCTCAACAACAACGTCAAATTTGATGTAAATAACGTGTACTGCAGGTAAAGCTCGCGCTTCAACCTGATTTCCTGTTTGAAAGCAATCATGTACGACTAACACTGCTTGCTGGAGACTTTTAACACCCATCACCCTGTTTTTGAGCCATGGAATGGTGGCAACAGCAATCAGGGAGGTCAGCACATCGCTCATGTGCTGGAAGACTTTCAAGAAATAAAGCTGAATGGTGAGCCACAAGCTACGCATGTAGCGGATGGAAGACTAGATCTGCTTTTCACACCAAATGTCGGAAGTTTAGACATCACTAGTGACTAGGTACCAGAATTACTTAGGGACTACTAGCCGCAGAAGATCAATTTCACGGCGACCGGAGAACCAAATGTTACAAAAACGTAAAGGAAAAGACGGGTAACAAAGGAAGCCAGCTGGTTGTTATTTCAAACCCACCTGAGCACCTGGAGCAGAAAGTATGTTGTACCAGACAATGTACACAACTTTTATGAGGATCTGAGATGAGCCGTCCAGAATGCAACTGATGCCTCAATGCCAAGCCGATGGAAAAAAAAAAAATATATATATATATATATATATATATATATATATATATATATATATATATATATATATATATATATATATATATATATATATATATATATATATATATATATATATATAACCGTGGAAGAAAACAAATCTGGTATTACGATAAAAGTGTGAAGACCCTTAAAACAAAATGTCTCGTTAGCTGACAAAAATTACAAACATAGCGGCAGTAAAGAGGACAAAATGCATCTTCAAGAATGGGTTCCTTACACCAGGGAGCAAATGTCTCTTATTAGGAAAGAAAAATATCTGCAATTCACCGCACAACTTAACCACACCACAAGTATGACACCACAGTACTCGTATGTGGAATAAGATCAATCACATCAGAAGCAAACACTCACACCCGCCCGCCCATCATGATTCAGCCGGGAAGGCTGAGACATTAATGCGGGATTATCACGATAAATCTGCGATTGCAAACTAGCCTGACGCACTCTTTGAAAAGAAAGTTACCCTTGATCACACACGCCTGGCTATTATTACGGTGGCAACACGGTAAGAGGACGACACAGATCAGGCTGTATCAAGGGAGGAACTATTCATCCCGGGACCAAGAGGGGGCAATAACATCAATACTTTGACACAAATTCTTTGTACAAATTCAATTGATTAGTAGTTACTAACCTCACCTCCTTTGGTGTGCATACTTCTTTTCACCGCACACACAACAGATGCATCTTGATATTGCAGGCGGCATCGTTCTGGTCCTCTACACGTGGCCAAGGAGTTTGTTTCTTCTTTTTCTTCTAATGGTCTAGGATAGAGAAGATATGCAGATTACACATCAACCATGTTGATGTGTAACTCAGGGAAGATCGGTTTGGCTGGATGGCTGGTCGTGGTTATGTTTTGTGTCTGAGGAAATGGGCAAGTGTGTTGGCCCACGTCCGTTCTCTTCTGGGTTGTCTCAGTGGTCACAATGGGGCCTACTGGATTGTGTCATTGGTCACGAAGGGGCCAGGACGCTTCTAGTAGGTATTTCTTTGTATGTCTCATTATCTTGTCTTTGTCACCATCTGGAAGCCCAAAATCTGCGAGAAATGAAAGGGGTGGAATTGGGCACCCATGAAGTGTAGTAGCGAGGGCAGGAAAAGAAGAAGTGGTGTATGGTCTCCTCTGTCTGGACACTATGGACAGAAAGGTGTAAAAGTTTTTTTTTTTTTTTTAATGAATTGAAAAAAAAAAATTTCTTTGATTTCTTTACATAACTCAGTTATTTTTTCCTAGGCGTGGTATGAATCTAGTATAGAAAATTCTTCGATCAATGCTGATTCAGGCGATACCAAACTCTCTTCGACTGGTTGATAACTTTACTAGGAGTTTCCGTTTTTATATACACAAACACAAGTTTTGAGATATTCACTGTTAAACATTTGCGTGTGTTTGGTACCTGGCCCTCTCTCACATTTTCCAGTAGATTATATCTTTAAGTAGATGGGTATCAGAAGGCATCCTCCTCCTCAATGATGCCAGGTTTAACAAACTTTAAAACTCTCCAGGACTATAGTCTGAATCTCCTTTTTTTTTTCTAATTTTCTCCTTTTCGTTTGACCACTCGTTGGCCTAAGGCGTTCGGTGTCCTGCCTTTGGATTGACTAATTGACTGATTGATTTAATTTATGGCGCCACAACATCGAGGTCATATGGCGCCGCTAGAAACCTTTAAAAGGAACAAAGATTGTAGTTCTTAAAATTTCGGAATTAAAAACAAAATTATAGGTCTGGTAAAAGTGTTAAAAGACCACTATAAAAGAAAACATAAAAAGGAAATTGGAAGAGCCATAAAAAATTAGAAGGTTTTTTTGTTAGTTAATTTAATTTAATTTAATTAAAGTGAGAGGGTACTGACCCCACTGACCCAGACCACTGTGTCTGGTGTTATTCGTTCCGTACCCAAGACACTGACCACTGATCCACATATCTGGCGTTGTTTGTTACGTGCCCAAGACACTGACCCCACTGACCCAGGCCCTAAGACCCAGCATTGTTCGTTACATGGCTTCCTCACTTGTCTCACTGCTCTCCCTGTGCAAAAATACGACATCCTTACTCTGGTACGTCTCTAATACATTTGCATTTTTCCATTAAATAATCACTACACTCTGACTTATTTACCTCCTTACAGCTCAAAATTTTTACATTTTGTGTTAACATCAATACTCAGTATTTACATTTTTCTCACAAATTTTCATGAAACACGTTTTTCAGCTTAATCAAGCACATATCGAAGGATTATCAACAAATATATATCTAATGATTTTTTCTTTGTGGCATGCAATCAACTTTTTTTTCTTTTTTTTTCATTTCCAATCGATTCTTCTTTGTGGCTACGATGTTTTCATTTCTTTGTGGCCTTAAATGATTTTCTTTTTTTTCGTCTTAATATTTTATTTTCTTTGTGGCTTTAATTTCTCTTTTTTGTTTTAATATTTTCTTTTATTTGTGGTTACAATATTTTTTGTCCATTTTTTTGTGGTTACAATATATATTTTTCTTTGTTCTTTGTAGTTACAATATATTTTTTTTATTCTTTGTGCTTACAATACATTTTTTCTTTGTTCTTTGTGGTTACAATATATTTTCTTTGTTCTTCGTAGTTATAATACTTTATTTTTGTGGTTACAATACATTGATTTACTTTGTTTTTTGTGATTACAATACATTTTTTTCTTTGTTTTTGTGGTTACAATACATTTTTTCTTTGTTTTTGTGGTTACAATACATTGATTTTTTTCTTTGTTCTTTGTGGTTACAGTATATTTTTTCTTTGTTTTTTGTTGTGGTTTTCTTTGTTCTTTGTTCTTTGTGGGCTCACTTCTACATAATTACAAATCCTTGCATATGTATACGCTCAAGCTTTTCCATATCTGGGTACTTGTCGAAACGAAGTATCTGGGGCGTCCCCCATCCTTCTGAATGGACTAATCCCCAGACATGATTTGCAACAATATCCTTCCTCCTTTTTATTTTCTTCCCTGAACAAAAATTGACAACTAGATGGAGTAACTTGTACACTGCAATGCCCCTAAGCCACCAGGAAGTGTGCAAATTCGCTATATAATGCACAGTTATATTTTGCAACATTTAACTTCATCTATCTCAACTTGTGCATACTCACCATCAAATCAATCACTACAGTATGCCACATATGCATTTCTTACCTACTTTTTATTTGATTATCATAATTATCCTCTTCAGTATTTCATATTCTTTATCCTTACCTCATAACATTCTCTACTTCAGTTCTATATATTGATTATATATCGATTATTCTTAATAGCAATTTCAATATATCTTCATCGATCTGTCTTAAACATTTATCTACGCATAATAATTTAATTTGTTTCAAAATATGATTTGGTCAACTGCATATATACATTTTTTTCAACTTTTTTTTTTTCATATATATACGTCTCACATCTCCATTATATACTTCTTTTCTACAACCAGTCATTTATATATTTCTTTTTGCACTCTCACTTCAATATTTCTCAGTCTACTCATTTCACCATATTTTCATGCATTGATCGATATTTCAGTATAATTACCAATATACTTCCTTCATTACTTCATGCATGCATCAATTTGTATGTCAGCGTACTCGCAATTACCAATATATTAATTTTACTCTTTCTTCACAGTTTCTTCACAATTTCTTTCACAATTTCAATTACCAATGTGTTACCCCTTCTTCACTATCTCAATATACTCACAACTGCCGATATATTCCTTTTACTTTTTCTTCACTATTTCAATATACTTACAATTACCAATATATTTATTTCTATATTTTTTCATGCATCACTATATTTCAACATAAAATACTCATAATCATCAATACTTCTTCATGCATCAATATATATTTCAGTATACTCACAATTATCAATATTCTCATTTCACCATTTCTTCATGCACCAAACCACATTTCAGTATACTCATAGTTATCAAGATACCCATGTCATTATTACTTCATGTATCAGTCTATATTCTCAATGTACTCACTTCACTATATACTCATTTCATTACATCTTCATACATCAATCTATATTCCCAATATACTCATTTCACTATATCTTCATGCACCAATCTACATTTTCAATATACTAATTTTACAATATATATTAATTTCACTATTAGCTTCATGCTTCAATGTATATTTTCATACACTCACAATTTCCAACATATTCATCTCAATATTTCTTTATGCATCAATCCGTTTTTTCCAATAACATTTTTCATTTATACCATGCGTCAATCTATATTTTTTTGAATAGCCTTTTTCCATCTATCATACATCAGTCTATGTTTTCAATAACCCATATATATATTATATATATATATATATATATATATATATATATATATATATATATATATATATATATATATATATATATATATATATATATATATATATATATTTTTTTTTTTTTTTTTTTTTTTTTTCTTTTTTTTTTTTTTCTTTTTTTTCTTTGAATTTCATGACAAATCTTTCCATCATATTCTATTATTTATGCTCATCCACAGATGATAACCTCATTACAATATCATATAGTTTTTGCCCGGGAATGTAATTCACATGTCATTTTGATATATTATATTTCCCATTCAAATGTACACAGTACCCACTACAGGAGTCTTTAGTTTCGTGAAAACAACTTTTTTTTTTTTTATGTAAGAACGACACTGATCAAGGGCAACAAAAATCTAATAAAAAAAATGCCCACTAAAATGCCAGTCCAATAAAAGGGTCAAAGCAGTGGTAAAAAATTGATGAATAAGTGTCATGAAACCTTCCTCTTGAAGGAATTCAAGTCATAGGAAGGTGGAAATACAGAAGCAGGCAAGGAGTTCCACAGTTTACCAGAGAAAGGGATGAATGATTGAGAATACTGGTTAACTCTTGCGTTAGAGAGATGGACAGAATAGGGGTGAGAGAAAGAAGAAAGCCTTGTGCAGCGAGGCCGCGGAAGGAGGGGAGGCATGCAGTTAGCAAGATCAGAAGAGCAGTTAGCATGAAAATAGCGGTAGAAGACAGCTAGATATGCAACATTGCGGCGGTGAGAGAGAGGCTGAAGACAGTCAGTTAGAGGAGAGGAGTTAATGAAACGAAAAGCTTTTGATTCCTCCCTGTCTAGAAGAGCAGTATGAGTGGAAGCCCCCCAGACATGTGAAGCATACTCCATACATGGACGGATAAAGCCCTTGTACAGAGTTAGCATCTGGGGGAGGGGGTGAGAAAAACTGGCGTAGACGTCTCAGAACACCTAACTTCATAGAAGCTGTTTTAGCTAGAGATCAAATGTGAAGTTTCCAGTTCAGATTATAAGTAAAGGACAGACCAAGGATGTTCAGTGTAGAAGAGGGGGACAGCTGAGTGTCAGTGAAGAAGAGGGGATAGTTGTCTGGAAGGTTGTGTTGAGTTGATAGATGGAGGAATTGAGTTTTTGAGGCATTGAACAATACCATGTTTGCTCTGCCCCTATCAGAAATTTTAGAAAGATCAGAAGTCAAGCGTTCTGTGGCTTCCCTGCGTGATATGTTTACCTCCTCAAGGATTGGACGTCTATGAAAAGACGTGGAAAAGTGCAGGGTGGTATCATCAGCGTAGGAGTGGATAGGACAAGAATTTTGGTTTAGAAGATCATTAATGAATAATAAGAAGAGAGGGGGTGACAGGACAGAACCCTGAGGAACACCATCGTTAATAGATTTAGGAGAAGAACAGTGACCGTCCACCACAGCAGCAATAGAACGGTCAGAAAGGAAACTTGAGATGAAGTTACAGAGAGAAGGATAGAAACCGTAGGAGGGTAGTTTGGAAATCAAAGCTTTGTGCCAGACTCTATCAAAAGCTTTTGATAAGTCCAAGGCAACAGCAAAAGTTTCGCCAAAATCTCTAAAAAAGGAAGACCAAGATTAAAAAACTTTAGATATGCAGAAAATTAAAGCAATAGGAAGGTAGTTTGAGGAATTAGAATGGAACACTCTAATCCCTTCAACCTGTTCCTTTTAGGAACAGGTTGAATGTAGGCAAACTTCCAGCGAGAAGGAAAGGTAGATGTTGACAGACAGAGCTGAAAGAGTTTGACTAGGCAAGGTGCAAGCACGGAGGCACAGTTTCGGAGAACAATAGGAGGGACCCCATCAGGTCCATAAGCCTTCCGAGGGTTTAGGCCAGCGAGGGCATGGAAAACATCATTGCGAAGAATTTTAATACGTGGTATGAAGTAGTCAGAGGGTGGAGGAGAAGGAGGAACAAGCCCAGAATCGTTTTTAGTTTTTAGCAAAGGTTTGAGCGAAGAGTTCAGCTTTAGAAATAGATGTGATAGCAGTGGTGCCATCTGGTTGAAATAGAGGAGGGAAAGAAGAAGAAGCAAAGTTATTGGAGATATTTTTGGCTAGATGCCAGAAATCACGAGGGGAGTTAGATCTTGAAAGGTTTTGACATTTTCTGTTAATGAATGAGTTTTTGGCTAGTTGGAGAACAGACTTGGCATGGTTCCGGACAGAAATATAAAGTGCATGAGATTCTGGTGATGGAAGGCTTAAGTACCTTTCGTGGGCCACCTCTGTATCATGTATAGCACGAGAACAAGCTGTATTAAACCAAGATTTAGAAGGTTTAGGACGAGAAAAAGAGTGAGGAATGTACGCCTCCATGCCAGACATTATCATCTCTGTTATGCGCTCAGCACACAAATACAGGTCTGACACGGAAGCAGTAGTCATTCCAAGGAAAATCATCAAAATACCTCCTCAGGTCCCTCCAACTAGCAGAGGCAAAACGCCAGAGGCACCTTCGCTCAGGAGGATCCTGAGGAGGGATTGGAGCGATAGGACAAGATAAAGATATGAGATTGTGGTCGGAGGAGCAAAACGGAGATGAAAGGGTGACAGCATAAGCAGAAGGATTAGAGGTCAGGAAAAGGTCAAGAATGTTGGGCGTATCTCCAAGACGGTCAGGAATACGAGTAGGGTGTTTCACTAATTGCTCTAGGTCATGGAGGATAGCAAAGTTGAAGGCTAGTTCACCAGGATGGCCAGTGAAGGGAGAGGAAAGTCAAAGCTGGTGGTGAACATTGAAGTCTCCAAGAATGGAGATCTCTGCAAAAGGGAAGAGGGTCAGAATGTGCTCCACTTTGGAAGTTAAGTAGTCAAAGAATTTCTTATAATCAGAGGAGTTAGGTGAGAGGTATACAGCACAGATAAATTTAGTATGAGAGTGACTCTGTAGTCGTAGGCAGATGGTAGAAAACTCGGAAGATTCAAGAGCGTGGGCACGAGAGCAGGTTAAGTCATTGCGCATATAAACGCAGGATCCAGCTTTGGATCGAAAATGAGGATATAGAAAGTAGGATGGAACAGAAAAGGGGGTACTTTCAGTTGCCTCAGACACCTGAATTTCAGTGAGGAAAAGAAGATGAGGTTTAGAAGAGGAGAGGTGGTGTTCTACAGATTGAAAATTAGATCTTAGACCGCGAATGTTGCAGAAGTTAATGAAGAAAATGTTGAGGGGGGTGTCAAGACACTTAGGGTCGTCGACAGAAAGGCAGTCCGACCTGGGGACATTTATGGTCCCCTCCCCAGATGGGGACTCCGAGGCTGGTGTAGGAGTCGCCATGATGATTTTAAATTTTTTGAGTGAAGAGTGTGTGTGTTATTAGGTGCATGTAGTTTTGTGTGGAGGAAGAGAGTTGTCTTTAGAGGGCAGGCTGTGACTGCCACCTTGTGTTGTGAGACACAAAGGGAAACGTTCAGTGAGGTCACAGCTGGGTTTAATGATAAGTTCACAGCACCCCCTGAACAGTGCTTTAGACCTCACTGGGAGTAATCATCGTTTCGGCAGGTGTCTACTGCCTCCTCCTACCCAACATATCATTTTATTTATTGAAATGAAATTATTATCAAGAGCAAAGAAAGGAGGGATTTGTCAGTGGTGCACTAGTCTCTTTCAGCATTATGCACTTCCATTATATATTATGTAAAACACTTCTGATTTCAGTTTATCAAACAGCATGAATTTCGTAGAGCAACATTATAGTACTACGTTATTTAGGAGTCTAACCAATGTCTTAACTTATCAAGGTGCCCTTTTCATAATCCTCATAATCCTCCTGAAGTCGTTCTCGCCGAATTTATTGTGTATTTATTCGGAGTGAGAGCTACACAGGTTGCAAAACTTGTTGCAATGTCCCACTTTTAACTACTCTAACATAATTCTTCGATGTGTGCTTGCTAAGTTATATGATTATTAATCTGAAAAACGTGTTTCATGAAAATTTGTGAGAAAAATATAAATACTGAGTATTGATGTTAATACAAAATGTAAAATTTTGAGCTGTAAGGAGGTAAATAAGTCAGAGTGTAGTTATTATTTAATGGAAAAATGCAAATGTATTAGAGACGTACCAGAGTACGGATGTCGCAAATAATATGTAACACAAAAAGCTGATAATGTTAGAATAGAATTTAGTTGTGTCGTCAAGGAGGATATTGAGGACGTTGCAATTGCTAGATGTATGGGGAACTGAGATGTTGCAGATAAACGCAGTGCACGAATACATGTCACACTATATTGTGAATAATGTGGGAGAAGTATAACAATTCACGTAAAAAAAAGTTCAGTGTATCCTCGATAGTTCTTTATGATATTGCACGAGAAAAGGAAGTTTAGTACACTGATTTCGACGAGATGACAACTAAACTAGTGAAAGAATCTATAATAGATGTTATATTGCTTGGTAGCTCAGGGTGAACAGACAACAATCAGTGGGGTAGTGTGAAGATAAGATATGTTAGCACAAGGGATATGAAACACTGCTTACAGATTAAATAGAAATATCTAAAGAACTAACACGACTACACAGAGAAATGAGAGTTACAGAAGAGCTTCAAGGTGAAACAAGGGAAACTAAATTGCTAAAGAACATTACGTATAGCGATATAGAAGGTAATTCATTGAAGATGATCATGGTGAGAAGAACGATTAGTCAGACGAAAAAATGAACATATTTCAAAGCGTTATATTCACCTAGCTGTGAGCAAGACGTGATGATTAAGCATGGAAGATTTCAGGTCTAAACGAAAATAGGTAGCTTTTGGTGTTCCCCTTATCAGACTGTTGCCTTTGCCTTGGGGTGATTACTTCCCTGATGTACAAGGAGTGAACGTGACACCTGAACCCAAATGGATGGTGAGTGGAAAATTATGTGCCTTGTGTATGAAGACGATATGAACCCATGGTAAAAAGTTAAAAATGTTACGGTATAGATAGTCTTGGTCAAGTATAGACCAATCTTATGTCAAGTTAAATAGAGTGTAATTTCCTTGTAACAAAAAGTTAAGAACCACACTGTAACATAACAGCTTTAGAAATATATATTATGATCTATATTATCAGAGATAGAAAAGGAAGAGTCAATTGGAAAAAAAAAAAAAAAAAAGAGAAAAAAAACTGCACGCAACACTGACTCAGATCATTTCATGCATAATTGCTTTTAGTGTTGTATTTTCATAAAGCGACAAAGGAAATGGTTAATGTTAAATTTGCAATTAGAAAGTGATATACTTAAAATATTAAAAATAGTTCATCTTGTGCTAAAACGTCAAAAGTTGCTACTTAAAGTGACTGAGAGAATATAAATGAAATGAAGATATTTGTGTCTATGGATAATGGGAAGTCATTACTTATATGGGAGACTCTGATGTTGCTCATTTGGCTATTAAATCCATTGCAGCAGTTCATATTGATATTATGATGTGATTAAAAACCATGAAGAAGGTACATGCTTTGAAATAAGTATTGTTGTTCCCTCTACACATTATCTGAGTGCAAACTGAAATGTTTATTCATCTAAGAAAGTAAAGATAGATGAGTGTACCCAAAGGTGATATGAGTGACTGCATTACAAACTTGGGCTGCTACTTACAACTTTTAGAGGGATTCCCGCCAACACCTGATGTCCGCAGGATGACCTCCCTTCCATTATTTCTTTATAAATGTAAGTGTTTTCTGACTGCATCAGAGTTCTAGTCTTACAGATTTTTCTGGCTTATGATATAAATGCTGTGGAAAATATGATTGATTGTTGATCTCTCCTCTTACTGGTCAAGGTATTGAATGTTCGTTTTCTCCACAAAGGCTCTGTTTTTTAAACTCGGAAGTTATGAATTCTTTTTTTTTTTTTTTTTTTTTTTTTTTATGTAGGAAGGATACTGGCCAAGGGCAACAAAAATCTAATAAAAAAAATGCCCACTGAAATGCCAGTCCCTAAAAGGGTCAAAGCAGTGGTCAAAAATTGGTGGATAAGTGTCTTGAAACCTCCCTCTTGAAGGAATTCAAGTCATAGGAAGGTGGAAATACAGAAGCAGGCAAGGAGTTCCAGAGTTTACCAGAGAAAGGGATGAATGATTGAGAATACTGGTTAACTCTTGCGTTAGAGAGGTGGACAGAATAGGAGTGAGAGAAAGAAGAAAGTCTTGTGCAGCGAGGCCGCGGAAGGAGGGGAGGCATGCAGTTAGCAAGATCAGAAGAGCAGTTAGCATGAAAATAGCGGTAGAAGACAGCTAGAGATGCAACATTGCGGCGGTGAGAGAGAGGCTGAAGACAGTCAGTTAGAGGAGAGGAGTTGATGAGACGAAAAGCTTTTGATTCCACCCTGTCTAGAACAGCAGTATGAGTGGAACCCCCCCAGACATGTGAAGCATACTCCATACATGGACGGATAAGGCCCTTGTACAGAGTTAGCAGCTGCGGGGGTGAGAAAAACTGGCGGAGACGTCTCAGAACACCTAACTTCATGGAAGCTGTTTTAGCTAGAGATGAGATGTGAAGTTTCCAGTTCAGATTATAAGTAAAGGACAGACCGAGGATGTTCAGTGTAGAAGAGGGGGATAGTTGAGTGTCATTGAAGAAGAGGGGATAGTTGTCTGGAAGATTGTGTCGAGTTGATAGATGGAGGAATTGAGTTTTTGAGGCATTGAACAATACCAAGTTTGCTCTGCCCCAATCAGAAATTTTAGAAAGATCAGAAGTCAGGCGTTCTGTGGCTTCCCTGCGTGATATGTTTACCTCCTGAAGGGTTGGACGTCTATGAAAAGACGTGGAAAAGTGCAGGGTGGTATCATCAGCATAGGAGTGGATAGGACAAGAAGTTTGTTTTAGAAGATCATTAATGAATAATAAGAAGAGAGTGGGTGACAGGACAGAACCCTGAGGAACACCACTGTTAATAGATTTAGGAGAAGAACAGTGACCGTCTACCACAGCAGCAATAGAACGGTCAGAAAGGAAACTTGAGATGAAGTTACAGAGAGAAGGATAGAAACCGTAGGAGGGTAGTTTGGAAATCAAAGCTTTGTGCCAGACTCTATCAAAGGCTTTTGATATTTCCAAGGCAACAGCAAAAGTTTCACCAAAGTCTCTAAAAGAGGATGACCAAGACTCAGTAAGGAAAGCCAGAAGATCACCAGTCGAGCGGCCTTGACGGAACCCATACTGGCGATCAGATAGAAGGTTGTGAAGTGATAGATGTTTAAGAATCTTCCTGTTGAGGATAGATTCAAAAACTTTAGATAAGCAGGAAATTAAAGCAATAGGACGGTAGTTTGAGGGATTAGAGCGGTCACCCTTTTTAGGAACAGGTTGAATGTAGGCAAACTTCCAGCAAGAAGGAAAGGTAGATGTTGACAGACAGAGCTGAAAGAGTTTGACTAGGCAAGGTGCAAGCACGGAGGCACAGTTTCGGAGAACAATAGGAGGGACCCCATCAGGTCCATAAGCCTTCTGAGGGTTTAGGCCAGCGAGGGCATGGAAAACATCATTACGAAGAATTTTAATACGAGGCATGAAGTAGTCAGAGGGTGGAGGAGAGGGAGGAACAAGCCCAGAATCGTCCAAGGTAGAGTTTTTAGCAAAGGTTTGAGCAAAGAGTTCAGCTTTAGAAATAGATGTGATAGCAGTGGTGCCATCTGGTTGAAGTAGAGGAGGGAAAGAAGAAGAAGCAAAGTTATTGGAGGGATATATTGGTTAATATATCCCCTCTCAGCGGTTATGGATGGGTACCTGCAGTTCCTGATAAAAGCATCAGCCTCTCGGGACCCGGACTGGTACGATTGGCTGTGGGGTCACAATGGTTTTCGCGGGCGTGGGTGAGGCCGCACCTATGGCTTCCCTGGTTCCGGCAGCATGGAGCGGGCCTGCCAAGCCCACACCCCGCACCACATCCACGGAAGAAGGAACACCCAGCCAAATAACCAGTCGCGCGAGGACGTGCGATCATAAAGAGGGGGGAATGTTGTAACCCAAGAACCAAGAAGAAATGAAACACGAAAGAAGAAAGAATTAAACAAGAGTGAAGAAATGAAGAAATGAAGGAGAAAGTAAGGAATAGAAAGAATAAATGAGGGAAGAAGATGATAAACACGAAAGCAGGTGTCAAGAAGCTATCACCACCCAGATAAATAAGAGACGAGACGTGACCACCGAAGAGAACAACAAGTGTCGGGGAGTCATCACAAGACTAACAGAGCCAGAGATAAGCAGCAAATTACTAGAAGAGATACCCAGGTGGCTATCACTAAATTAGTAGTATACAGTAGCAACGAAAGCCTTGTTGGGGCAAAAAGTGGCTCTAACATCACGTGTATATTATGAAATGTAGGAGACGGGAATAGATAGAAGCAGACAGAGAGACAAGCTAGACAGAGCTGTCAGACCAGAGAGCGTCAAGATGGGCAAGCTGCTTGTCACAGTACCAGTAAGTAGAGCCAGACAGTTGTAATGCAATCAGAGTAAAATACTGGCGTTATATATTGACAGAGAGGGATTAGGCAGGTGTAGGATGTGTTTTCTCATTGAATATTAGTTGCGAGGTTTGTGTAGGATGTGATATATCATTAAGTATTAAATATGTGAAATGATTTGAATCAGAAGTGTAATATGAAGTATTCGAAGAGGGATGAAACAACTTTCATAGTTTTTGTTGTTGTTGGAAGTCGTATATGATCGTTTGAGTGTGTGTGTGTGTGTGTGTGTGTGTGTGTGTGTGTGTGTGTGTGTATATATATATATATATATATATATATATATATATATATATATATATATATATATATATATATATATATATATATATATATATATATATATATATATATATATATATATATATATGTTGCACGATCTTGCTGCATCCCTAATCTCTAAGATTAGCTTTTGTGGGTTCAAGGGAACACGTTTAAGTTTTTTCTTTTTTTTAATATTACTTAAATTGTATTATATATATATATATATATATATATATATATATATATATATATATATATATATATATATATATATATATATATATATATATATATATATATATATATATATATATATATATATATATAATACAATTTAAGTAATATTAAAAAAAAGAAAAAACTTAAACGTGTTCCCTTGAACCCACAAAAGCTAATCTTAGAGATTAGGGATGCAGCAAGATCGTGCAACATAGAAACACGACAGTTTTAACTGGGAAGTTTTATCAGACCTATATGGGAGCGACCACTTCCCAATTTTATTGGAGTCAACTGATTCTGCACCGCAGTTGCGTCTTCCCTGATGGCGGCTAGATAAGGCGGACTGGCACCTATTCAAAGATCTCAGCAGCCCTGCCCGCTCAGTGACATACTTCACTGATGTCTTGCACTCAGGTGCTATTCAGTACATCCCTAAGATCTCTGGCCAGTTTCTTAAACGTCCTGTTCCATGGTGGAATGCGGATTGTACAGACGCTGTTTAAGAAAAGCGTGCCACTATCTGGACGTCCACTATCTGGAGGCTTTTCGACGAGCGCGTGCCCGTGCTCGCCGCACCTTTAAAGAGAGCAGCATGCATGAAGGCGCTGTCACTTCTAAGAGTTTTGGCTCATACTTCTTGGAGCGCTGACAGACAGACCCTCCCAGCCTTGCACCGAAGTCTTATCCTTTCTAAATTAGAGTACGGTTGTGAAATCTATCCGTCTGCTACTGAGGCTCGGCTCCTTGTGTTGGATTCGGTGCACCACGCTGGTATTCGCCAGGCAACTGGTGAGTTCCGCTCATCCCTAATCCCTAGCTTACTGGTGATGTCTTCTGAAGTTTATTCATAACAGTAGATGCTATTCTAAAGGTGGCCAGCAAGCTTATAGATTAACTTGATGTATGTCTGAAATGTGGTATGTTAGTAGGACAGGGAAAGATTATCCACATCCCAGTGTCTCGTGAACACCACTATTAATTTCCGGAAAATCTCACCACCAAACGTGGAGAAAATATGTGAAGGAATTCAGCTAATCTTGACATTGATACTGTGACGAAAGCGCCAAGAAACGTGCATTCACAACATGGCGGAAAGATGCTGCAAAGGACGCTCACCCATATAAAAAGAGTTCCCGCCACTAGGAGTCATGTGGGTCCGAAACGCTGATTGGCTGAGAAAAAGCAGGTGGCGGGAAATTGAAGATGCTGAGGGGAGGAGATAAGCGCCGCGGGGCAGTCGTGGAGGCGTTCAGACAGAAGAAGCTAAAGAACAGTTCCGTGTGGTCCTGCTGTTGTTTTATTAGCCTTCCATGACCTCGCGAGAGGTCACTTCGAGGGACGCCAAGTGCCCGGGGACTGGACCACCCTTGGCAATAGGCTGTTGTATATCAGAGGAATGGTAATACAAGGAAACAAGGCTGAATTGGTGTTTGTGTCCGACAAGGTGGTGTGGGCGCATGAGTGGTTGCAGTTTCATGGCCCGTCACCACCGTCACACACACAGACTCAGCTGGCCATGGGAGACAAGGGCCAGGATATTACGGACCTTGGAGAGTAAAATACATAACAATACATTGAAAATGTGTAGATGAAAAGTTAAAAAGGTTAAAAGTTAATTGAAATATATTGAAAGACAAAAGTTTATGTCAATGCAGTACTTAACATGCAATTTAACTTAAAACAAATATCTTTTGGAAAGTACCTAACAGCAGGGTTTCAGTCAATGTAGGGGAAAGTGGATTTCAAGATAGGCTGTGACCTGCAACAAGGAGGATTCATCAACTTGTTGGCAACAACATGAAACATGGCAACTGACAAAATAATAAAATTGAAAAAAACTTCGGAGGTTCCCTGCAAAACAAGTTATATATATATATATATATATATATATATATATATATATATATATATATATATATATATATATATATATATATATATATATATATATATATATAGATAGATAGATAGATAGATAGATAGATAGATAGATAGATAGATAGATAGATAGATAGATAGATAGATAGATTGATAGATTGATAGATACATAGATAGCTACAGAGATAAAGATATAGTTATATAGATATATATAATTTTTTTTTACATAAGAGGGTTACTGGCCAAGGGAAACAAAATCGGAAGAAAAAATTACACTTAGGCGCCAGTCCCAAAAGAGACGTCAAGAGAATAATAAATATTTGAAGGATAAGTGTCTTGAAACCTCTCTCTTGAAAGAGTTCAAGTCATAGGATGGAAGAAATACAGAAACAGGCAGGGAGTTCCAGAATTTACCAAAGAAAGGGATGAATTACTGATATTACTGGTTAAGTCATGCATTAGAGAGATGGACAGAATAGGAATGAGAGAAAAACGAAAGCCTTCTGCAGCGAGGCCGAGGGAGGAGGGGAGGCAAGCAGTTAGCAAGATCAGAAAAGCAGTTAGTATGAAAATAGCGTTAGAAGATAGCAAAAGATGCAGCATTACGGCGAAGAGAAAGAGGCTGAAGACAGCCAGTGAAAGGAGAGGAGTTAATAAGATGAAAAGCTTTTGATTCCACCTTGTCTAAAATAGCAATATAAGTGGAAACCCCTTCCCATACATGTGAAGCATACTCCATACATGGGCAGATAAGGCCCCTGTAGAGAGTGAACGCCTAACTTCATAGAAACTGTTTTAACTAGAGATGAGATGTGAAGTTTCCTGTTTAGATTATAGGTAAAGTACAGACCCAGGGTGTTCAGTGTAGAAGAAGGGGACAGTTGAGTGTCATTGAAGTAGAAGGGATTGTTGTCTGGAAGGTTGTGTCGAGTTGATAGATGGAGGAATTGGGTTTTTGAGACACTGAAGAATACTAAGTTTGTTCTGCCCCAATCAGAAATTTTAGAGAGATCGGAAGTCAGGCGTTATATGGCTTCTCTGCGTGAATTGTTTACTTCTGGAGATCTGGACGTCTAAGTAAAGACGTGGAAAAATGTTGGGTGCTATCATCAGCGTAGGACTGGACAGGACAAAAAAATTGATTTAGATCATTAATGAATAATAGGAAGAGGGTGGGTGACAGGACAGAACCCTGAAAAACACTGCAGCAAAAGAACGGTCAGAAAGGAAACTTTATATATATATATATATATATATATATATATATATATATATATATATATATATATATATATATATATATATATATATATATATATATATATATATATATATATATTCTTGTCCTATCCACTCCTACGCTGATGATACCACCCTGCACTTTTCCACGTCTTTTCATAGACGTCCAGCCCTTCAGGAGGTAAACATAGCACGCAGGGAAGCCACAGAACGCCTGACTTCTGATCTTTCTAAAATTTCTGATTGGGGCAGAGCAAACTTGGTATTGTTCAATGCCTCAAAAACTTAATTCCTCCATCTATCAACTCGACACAACCTTCCAGACAACTATGCCCTCTTCTTTAATGACACTCAACTGTCCCCCTCTTCTACACTGAACATCCTCGGTCTGTCCTTTACTTATAATCTGAACTGGAAACTTCACATCTCATCTCTAGCTAAAACAGCTTCTATGAAGTTAGGTGTTCTGAGACGTCTCCGCCAGTTTTTCTCACCCCCCCCCTGCTGCTAACTCTGTACAAGGGCCTTATCCGTCCATGTATGGAGTATGCTTCACATGTCTGGGGGGGTTCCACTCATACTGCTCTTCTAGACAGGGTGGAATCAAAAGCTTTTCGTCTCATCAACTCCTCTCCTCTAACTGACTGTCTTCAGCCTCTCTCTCACCGCCGCAATGTTGCATATCTAGCTGTCTTCTACCGCTATTTTCTTGCTAACTGTTCTTCTGATCTTGCTAACTGCATGCCTCCGCTCCTTCCGCAGCCTCGCTGCACAAGACTTTCTTCTTTCTCTCACCCCTATTCTGTCCACCTCTCTAACGCAAGAGTTAACCAGTATTCTCAATCATTCATCCCTTTCTCTGGTAAACTCTGGAACTCTCTGCCTGCTTCTGTATTTCCACCTTCCTATGACTTGAATTCCTTCAAGAGGGAGGTTTCAAGACACTTATCCACCAATCTTTGACCACTGCCTTGACCGTTTTACGGGACTGGCATTTCAGTGGGCATTTTTTTTATTGATTTTTGTTGCCCTTGGCCAGTATCCTTCTTACATAAAAAAAAACATATATATATATATATATATATATATATATATATATATATATATATATATATATATATATATATATATATATATATATATATATATATATATATATATATATATATATATATATATATATATATATATATATATATATATATATATATATATATATATATATATATATATATATATATATATATATATATATATATATATATATATATATATATATATATATATATATATATATATATATATATATATATATATATATATATATATATATATATATATATATATATATATATATATATATATATATATATATATATATATATATATATATATATATATATATATATATATATATATATATATATATATATATATATATATATATATATATATATATATATATATATATATATATATATATATATATATATATATATATATATATATATATATATATATATATATATATATATATATATATATATATATATATATATATATATATATATATATATATATATATATATATATATATATATATATATATATATATATATATATATATATATATATATATATATATATATATATATATATATATATATATATATATATATATATATATATATATATATATATATATATATATATATATATATATATATATATATATATATATATATATATATATATATATTATTCCCTACACTTAGACATCAAAACGGGAGAGATCAGAGATAATGGAAAAAGACACAGGGATTATCGGGAATCCTGGTGATAGTTCCTGGAAGGAAAGAAAGGGAGTGTTGCCACGGGTGGAGATGTCAGGTGGAGCTAGATCGGGAGAGTAATATGATCGTTATATGATTGGGTTACGTTGTGAAAAGTGTAATCATAAAGTGAATGATCATTAAGTGAGTACATTATAACATGTGGTCCGTGGGGATTCGTTCTTCTAACCCTCGCCTGGACCCACCAAGATATTTTTTATAGATTTCCTTCATATTATTTCACACACACAAACACACACACACAAAAAACCATATACCTACAATGCAAATTTTAACTTAAAAATACATAAAATGTATTAAGCAATGAATAAATGAAAATATACATAGAAAAGCTTCCAATTAAGGGCTGGGCTGAAGGACAGTGTGGATCCCCCTTCCTCATGCTGGTGACTAGAGCTGGCTGGTGACTGGAGCTAGCTGGTGACTAGGCCTAGCTGGTGACTAGAACTGGCTGGTGACTAGGGCTAGCTGGTGACTGGAGCTGGCTGGTGACTAGGGCTAGCTGGTGACTAGAGCTGGCTGGTGACTAGGGCTGGCTGGTGACTGGAGCTGGCTGGTACCTAAGGCTGCCTGGTGACCGGAGCTAGCTGGTGATTAGGATTAAATGGTTACTAAGACTGGCTGGTGACTAGAGCTGGCTGATGACTGCGGCTAGCTGGCAATTGGGGCTAGCTGCTGACTGGAGCTAGCTGGTGACTAGGGCTGGCTGGTGACTGACGATGGCTAGTGGCTGGGGCTGGCTGGTGACTAGAGCTGGGTGGTGACTGGAGCTGGTTGGTGAGTAGGGCTAGCTAACAACTAACGGTGGCTAGTGACTGGGGCTGGCTAGTGACTAGAACTGGCTGGTGACTGGAGCTGGCTGGTGACTGGAGGTGGTTGGTGACTAGAGCTGGCTGGTGACTGGAGCTGGCTTGTGACTGGGCTGGCTGGTGACTAGAATTGGCTGGTGACTAGAGCTGGCTGGTAACCGGGTCTGGCTGGTGACTAGAGCTGGTTGGTGACTGGGGCTGGCTGGTGACTAGAGATAGCTGGTGACTTGGACTGACTGGCGACTAAGACTGGCGGGTGACTACAGCTGGCTGGTGACTGCGGCTAGCTGGTGATTGGGGCTTGTTGGTGACTAGAAGTAGCTGGTGACTGGGGCTGGCTGGTGACGAAGACTGGCTGGTGACTAGGAGCCGATTTCACAGTTGGGTTTTTTTTTTTTTTTTTTAAGTAGGAGGGACACCAGCCAAGGGCAAAAAAATTCCAATAAAAAAAAAAAGTAAATAAAGTTCACTGAGATGCCAATCCCAGAAAAGGGGCTAAAGCAGAGGACAAAAATTGAAGGATAATTGTCTTGAAACCTCCCTCTTAAAAGAATTCAAGTCATACGAAGATGGAAATACAGATGCAGATAGGGAGTTCCAGAGTTTACCAGAGAAGGGGATAAATGATTGAAAATACTGGTTACCTCTTGCATTAGAAAGGTGGACAGAATAGGGGTGAGAGAAAGCAGAAAGTCTTGTACAGAGAGGCCGCGACAGGAGGGGAGTCATGCAGTTAGTAAGATCAGAAAAGTAGTTACCATGAAAATAGCGGTAGAAGATAGCAAGAGATGCAACACTGTGGCGATGAGAGAGAGGCTGAAGACAGTCAGTTAGAGGAGAGGACTTCATGAGACGAAAAGCTTTTGATTCCACCCTGTTTAGAAGAGAGGTATGAGATATGTGAAGCATACTCCATACATGACCGGAGTTAGCAGATGGGGGGAAGTGGGAGTGGGGGAGAAAAACTGGCGGAGATGCCTCAAAACACCTACCTCCATGGAAGCTGCTTTAGCTAGAGATAAAATGCGAGGTTTCTAGTTTAGATTATAAGTAAAGGACAGACCGAGGATGTTCAGTGTAGAAGAAGAGGACAGTTGAAAGTCATTGAAAAAAAAGGGGATAGTTGTTCGGAAGGTTGTGTCGAGTTGGTAGATGGAGGAATTCAGTTTTTGAGGCATTGAACAATACCAAGTTTGCTCTGCCACAATCAGAAATTTTAAAAAGATCTGAAGTCAGACGTTCTGTGGCTTCCGTGAGTGAAATGTTTACTTCCTGAATGGTTGAACGTCTATGAAAAGACGTGGAAAAGTGTAGGATGGTATCATCAGCGTAAGAGTGGATAGGACAAGAAGTTTGGTTTACAAGGTCATTGATGAATAATAAGAAGAGAGTGAGAGACAGGACAGAACTTTGAGGAACGTTAATAGATTTAGGAGAAGAACAGTGACTGTCTACCACAGCAGCAATAGAACGTTCAGAAAGGAAACTTGAGATGAAATTACAAAAAGAGGAAGGTAGTTTAGAAATCAAAGCTTTGTGCCAGATTCTACCAAAAGCTTTTGATACATCCAAGGCAACAGCAAAAGTTTCACCAAAATCTCTAAAAGAGGATGATCAAGACTCAGTAAGGAAAGCTAGATCACCAATAGAGCGGCCTTGACGGAACCCATACTGGCGTTCAGATAGAAGTTTGAAGATAGATTCAAAAACTTTAGAGAGGCAGGAAATTAAAGCAATAGGACGGTATTTTGAAGGATTAGAACAGTCACCCTTTTTAGGAACAGGTTGAATGTAGACAAACTTCCAGCAAGAAGGAAAGGTAGATGTAGACATACATAGCTGAAAGAGTTTGACTAGGCAAGGTACAAGCACGGAGGCACAGTTTCGGAGAACAATAGGAGGGATTCCATCAGGTCCATAAGCATTCTGAGGGTTAAAGCCAGCGGGGGCATGGAAAACATCATTGCGAAGAATTTTGATAGGTAGTATGAAGTAGTCAGAGGGTGGAGGAGAGAGAGGAACAAGCCCTGTATCGTCCAAGGTAGAGTTTACCTTTAGAGAAAGATGTGATAGTAGTGGTGCCATTTGGTTGAAATAAAGGAGGGAAAAAGAAGAAACAAAGTTGTTGGAGATATTTTTGGCTAGATACCAGAAGTCACGAGGATGGTTAGATCTTGAAAGATTTTGACATTTTTTATTAATGAGAGAGTTTTTGGCTAGTTGGAGAACAGACTTGGCATGGTTCTGGGCAGAAATATAAAGCGCATGAAATTCTGGTGATAGAAATCTTAAGTACCTTTTGTGGGCCACCTCTCTATCATGTATAGCACAAGAACAGGCTGTATTAAACCAAGGTTAGGAAGATTTAGGTCGAGAAAAAGAGTGAGGAATGTACGCCTCCATGCCAGACACTATCACCTCTGTTATGCACTCGGCACACAGAGACGGGTCTCTGAAAAGAAAGCAGTAGTCATTCCAAGGTAAATCAGCGAAATACCTCCTCAGGTCCCGGCAACTAGCAGAGGCAAAACGCCAGAGGCACCTTCACTGAGGGAGATCTTGAGGAGGGATTGGAGCGATAGGACAAGATACAGATATGAGATTGTGATCGGAGGACCCCAACGGAGAATAGAGGGTGACAGCATAAGCAGGATTAGAGTTTAGGAAAAGGTCTAGAATGTTGGGTGTATCTCCAAGACGATCAGGAATACGAGTAGGGTGTTGTATCAATTGCTCTAGGTCGTGGAGGATAGCAAAGTCCAAGGCTAGTTCACTAGGATGGTCAATGAGGGGAGAGGAAAGCCAAAGCTGGTGGTGAACATTGAAGTCTCTAAGAATGGAGATCTCCACAAAAGGAAAGAGAGAATGTGCTCCACTATGAAAATTAAGTAGTCAAAGAATTTCTTATAGTCAGAGGAGTTAGGTGAGAGGTATACAGCACAGATAAATTTAGTTTGAGAGTGACTCTATCGTCATAACGAAATGGCGAAAAACTCGAAAGATTCAAGAGCGTGGGCACGAGAGTAGGTTAAGTCGTTGCGCACATATAACGCAACATCCAGCTTTGGAATGAAAATGAGGATAGAGAAAGTAGGAGGGAACAGAAAAGGGGCTACTGTCAGTTGCCTCAGACACCTGTGTTTTAGTGAGGAAAAGAAGATGAGGTTTAGAAGAGGAGAGGTGGTGTTCTACAGATTGAAAATTATATCTAAGACTGCGAATGTTGCAGAAGTTAATGAAGAAAAAGTTGAGGGGGGTGTCAAGACACTTAGGGTCGATATCAGAAGAGCAGTCCGACTTGAGGACATTTGTGGTCCCCTCCCCAGATGAGGAGTCCGAGGCTGGTGTAGGAATCTTCATGATAATTTTTAGTTTTGTGTGTGTTTTTTTTTTTTTTATGTAGGAAGGACACTTGCCAAGGGCAACAAAAATCCAATAAAAAAAATATGCCCACTGAAATGCCAGTCCCATAAAAGGGTCAGAGCAGTGGTCAAAAATTGATGAATAAGTGTCTTGAAACCTCCCTCTTGAAGGAATTCAAGTCATAGGAAGGTGGAAATACAAAAGCAGGCAGGGAGTTCCACAGTTTGCCAGAGAAAGGGATGAATGATTGAGAATACTGGTTAACTCTTGCGTTAGAGAGGTGGACAAAATAGGGGTGAGAGAAAGAAGAAAGTCTTCTGCAGCGAGGCCGTGGGAGGAGGGGAGGCATGCAGTTAACAAGATCAGAAGAGCAGTTAGCATGAAAATAGTGGTAGAAGACTGCTAGATATGCAAGATTGCGGCGGTGAGAGAGAGGATGAAGACAGTCAGTTAGAGGAGAGGAGTTCATGAGACGAAAAGCTTTTGATTCCACCCTGTCTAGAAGAGCAGTATGAGTGGAACCACCCTAGACATGTGAAGCATACTCCATACATGGACGGATAAGGCCCTTGTACAGAGTTAGCAGCTGGGGGGGTGAGAAAAACTGGCGGAGACGTCTCAGAGCGCCTAACTTCATAGAAACTGTTTTAGCTAGAGATGAGATGTGAAGTTTCCAGTTCAGATTATAAGTAAAGGACAGACCGATGATGTTCAGTGTAGAAGAGGGGGACAGTTGAGTGTCATTGAAGAAGAGGAGATAGTTGTCTGGAAGGTTGTGTCAAGTTGATAGATGGAGGAATTGAGTTTTTGAGGCATTGAACAATACCAAGTTTGCTCTGCCCCAATCAGAAATTTTAGAAGGATCAGAAGTCAAGCGTTCTGTGGCTTCCCTGCTTGAAATGTTTACCTCCTGAAGGGTTGGACGTCTATGAAAAGACGTGGAAAAGTGCAAAGTGGTATCATCAGCGTAGGAGCGGATAGGACAAGAAGTTTGCTTTAGAAGATCATTAATGAATAGTAAGAAGAGAGTGGGTGACAGGACAGAACCCTGAGGAACACCACTGTTAATAGTATAATAGTAATATGATAAAATTTAAGAAGAATTTTCATGGCAACGTAAACTCACTTCACCAGCTGATGGAAACCACTACCTGTCACCCTTATTTCATCTGCTACGCCTCCTTGGTTTAAAACTAATAATCCTCACATACGCAAAGGGTGTAATTAGGTGCTTGTAGTTTTATGTGAAGGAGGAGAGTTGTCTTTAGAGGGCAGGCTGTGACTGCCCCCTTATGTTGTGAGGCATAAAGGGAAACGTTTAGTGAGGTCACAACTGGGTTTAATGATAAGTTCACAGCACCCCCTTATCCAGTGCTTTAGACCTCACTGGGAGTAATTATTGTTTCGGCAGGTGTCTACTGCCTCCTCTTACTACTTGCTTGGTAACGTTCCCAAGCAAGAGCTTTACTAACCTGGTAACAGGTATTACCAACACCTCGATCCGATTTCACAGTCGTTGTTTTCGTGGTTTCGGTGAATCCCAACATAGTAATGATCATAACAAAAACGAATACCTCTGATTCGGTAATGTTGGTATGCCCCCTGTTAGACAAATTAAGTCAATTCATGACAAAAGAACTGACCAGCACTTAAAGAAAGAAAGAAGGGAATGGAAAATTTAAATACGTCATTGGAGCCTTCATCACGCCTTATCCATCTACTGCAAACATGGTTGCATTTTCTGATTTAAATTCTTCCCTTTCAATATCTGCCTAACATTCGCCAAACTCTGCGTATGCCAGTCAGGCACATAATGAATCATTTATTTATGTCTTCTTCAATGCTGTACACATACATTGTCCAAGGCTACTAATTTTTAGACAGTGATTATTTACTTCTCGATAAGAACATGATGTTTTTTTTTTTTTTTCATTTATAATCTACCCATTGAAAGGATTAGCAATCAAATTAATTAACTGAATTAATCTAAACTTAGCCTAACGGAAGCAGGCCGAGACTTCATATGGAAATGGTAATGTTATTGCAATATCATCTAATATTTCTCTCAGGTGACAAATTTCATACACCCTTTGCGTATGTGAGGATTATTAGTTTTAAACCAAGGAGGCGTAGCAGATGAAATAAGGGTGACAGGTAGTGAAGTTTCCATCAGCTGGTGAAGTGAGTTTACGTTGCCATGAAAATTCTTCTTAAATTTTATCATATTACTACTATAGCCTATAAAATGCTATTGGATTGTTAAATCATTTCAATATACAATTTAGGAAGTAACACAAGTAAAAGAGGGTAAGAATTTGCGATATTTGCAAGAAATAAATGCATTGGTAAGCTCCATTGGGGAGCCTAGCAGCTCCCAAGCTAGCGTTACCAAGAGAGGTCCTGCACGCTGCTGTTGTTTGAGATTGTCACCTTGTCAAGGTGACGTGAAAGAGGCCTGCACACAGGAAAGTCCCCGCACACTGTGCACATGTGCGAGCCAGTCTCGCCTCGTGATTCGTGCGAGAAGTCTCGCCTCGAGAATGGCCGCCACCTTCTCATCAGCCAATTTAACGTAATATAATCTTAGCTAATCTAGCCGAAATAATGTGTTATAATAGATAAGAAACCATATCCAGTAATTTGGTACAAGGTAGTTAGGTTAAGGTTTAGGTTAGGTTAGATTAGTTAGATTAGTGTTAAGTTAGCTGATGAGCAGGTGGCAGCCAATCACGTGGCGAGACTGCTCACACATGCGCAGTGTGCGGGGACTTAACTGCGTGCAGGCCCTAACGTTCCCAAAGGTTCCAATCTCAGGTAAGGATCAAAACAAACAATGTCGCGACGTCTGTGAAATCGGATTTCTTGTTGGTAGTGGACATCATCGCTCATTGGTAACGATCACAACAACAAGAAGAGGCTGTGAGGCCCTAGGAGTGGCTGGTGGAGGAGGATTGACTTGTGACCAGCTTGGTTGATGAGCAAGGCTGGCTGGTGACCAGTAGTACTCGAGTACATACTAATATAAACGAAAATCTTCCCAGGCAGAACCCAGCTTACGTAGCTTGAGGACTCCCAGGTCAAGTGTTATAACAGTACGGCTTCCAACTCAGCCTTTGTTCCAAGAAGTGCGTGCGTCTGTGAAGCAAGGGCGGCAACCGTCCTTGCAAGTCAACATGTATACGTGAAGATATCTATACGATGAAGATATTTATTGTGAATTAGACACAGAAATTATGGTCTGAATTATAGTAAGTATGGTTTGTTGTGTAGAATTACTGTGCGCAGCCCTTCACTTTCTCTTTAATACCAATATTTCCCTGCAGTTCCGCTCTTGTGGCAAGTTTTTCGTCCTCAATTTTGATTCTCGCCTACTTGCCAGGCGCGTATAGACGACTGCTCGCTGCTGTTTCCATTGCTTATAAAATTAATACTTTTCCATGTGTCATGGGGGAGACGACCACAAAACTATCTCACTTCTTTGTGAGTGTCTTGACCTATCCACACGTGATTGTGGCTGCCATGTCTATGCTCGTGGCTCTGCTTCCTTCCTCAGTTTGCTTTAGTCATGTATGACTTTGAAGAATACTGTGAATAAATATACAATTATATGTTATATAATGGATATTATGTTCATTAATCAATAGACTACAACGCCACTTTTATGGTTTTACTCCCTTTTCAAAAAACTTAAGCCCGACTTCAGACATGTATCACTTTTTTTATTTATTTATCTATTTATTTATTTATTTATTTATTATTATTTATTCATTTATTTATTTATTTATTTATTTATTTACTTGATCTTATTTTATTTCATTTATTTATTTTTTTTTTTTTTTCGTTTCGGTCATTAATGTGAATTTCATAATGGTTACTTTAACATCAAATAACTCTCTTAATATAATAGCTACAGATCTACTGGTATCGAAAAAAAGCTCATTAGTTACAAAATTAGATTTATTAGTCAGTCCATCAATATCAGAAACGATCACATTACCGTAATGGAAGAAATTAAGTTCTATAAAAAAAAAATTAAAAATTCGGAACTCTGAAATTTAAACATGCTTATTAACTAATACAGATGATCAGATATTGAAACATGCTTTATTATTATGAAATGTCTGTTTACAAGCTTCATTTTGATGTACAACATGCCCTACTAAAGATAATCTGTTGTGCGACAGAAATAAAAATAAATAAATAAATAAATCACGCGATGAACAATCGCGTGATACTAAAAAAAAAAAAAAAAAAAAAAAGGCTGATATCACAGGGAAGTCTAAGAGATATATTATGCTATCATGCATTTTTAAGACTATATACATTGGTCTTTTAGTTAATCACTGTGAGATTTCCCGCCCAAATATAATACCGATGACTAAAATTTTAAGTCCAGGTCATGAACTACTTGGCTTCTGTCTGGCTCTTTTACCTTTCACTCTTCCCGCTCGAGAGCCTTTATGCAGTGCTAGGCTAGGCATTTCTGAAGAGTATATTTGTTTATATTATATTATTACTATGTTAAGTTACGTAAAATTAAGTTACTTATGCTTTGCCATTTAAACAAAACAAGACATAAAATAACACAAAATCCGTTTCTTCTCTATCAGAAACCTTAAGTATATACCTCAGTCATGCAAACACACGGGTGAAAGACTTTACGATATTTACATTTATATATTCACACATCTCTCACTGCACTGTATAATAATAGCCTTCAGAGAGCGGGATTGTGAGGTCAGGCAGAAAACCACAACTCAGTTACCCCTCAACAGTTTTCTATCATATATTCGGAAAGCACGGTAAATATATTTATTTTGTTTATCATTTAAATTACATGTAAATCACATGTAACAAAATTTCACTTTTGTCTTGTCCTTGACCCCAAACCATAATTTTCCAGTTATTTCCATCTAAAGAAAATAGAAAAAAATTTATTTTGTTCCTAAAACTTTGCTTTTGTGGTTAGAACAATGAATTTACATGTTTGCCTTATTCCATTATAGTCTGGGTTACTTTTGGTTTTCATGTCAGGTAAAGACCTTTGCAAAATCTCAGTTGCTTATCTAATTGCTTTCGAAATGTTGCAAATTGAAAAAATGAAAAAAAATATAGTGTTAATAAAAAAATTTAATAAGATCATTCTTGAATTGACCGGATCTAGCAAGAAATTTCTCATATTTAGAAGAATTTGTTTACATTTCAGAAATCTTCTCAGATCTAGCAAAATGTTCTACCAGACACTTTTAGAAGTTTGCAGAACATTTTAGAATACCCTATTCAATGTAAACATTATGTGAAAGAAGATAAAAAGTGAAAATGAAAACAAAGATAGTGGATTGTTAGAAGATGCCCTGAAAGACTATTGTTATGTTACGAAGTTACTGGAGTTAGTGGAAACGGACAATACCCACAGGCAAATCAAATAGATTAGGAAGGTTTTAAGTTTGGTTTAAAGTTTTAAAGTTTTGGTTTAAGTTTTTAAGTAAAATGTTTTTTTTTTTTTTTTTTTAAGGACCCGAATGCTTTGTAACACCAGTGTATGACATTGCTCATGTCTGAAACAAATTCCAAAATACTCAAGGGTAAGTTTGTGTTCAAGGTAAAGATTGAGGGCCTGATTATACGTCAAGAAATAAGGATTCTTTGCTCTAAAGAATGATGTATTAGATTAATTTGACTGTTGCTGGGATATACCATATTTGAAGTCACTGTATGAATTATCAGTGATTTTGAGGTGATTTTGCATTAATTTTAATTAATATCCATTTTACCCCAAATTGTGAGGAGAGGATATTCGAATCGTCCAATAGGTTACAAATGTATGCCATGATTTATTAAGTTTAGTCTTCGTTATCAATCAGTAGGCCAGAGTACCTATGGTGCTACATTTTGCCACAATAAAAGTTTAGTTTTTGTTTCACACTTCTTTTATAATACAAAGTGTAAAAATTCACCCAAATTACCTCAAATTACGGTGTGTGTGTGTGTGTGTGTGTGTGTGTATATATATATATATATATATATATATATATATATATATATATATATATATATATATATATATATATATATATATATATATATATATATATATATATATATATATATATATATATATATATATATATATATATATATATATATATATATATATATATATATATATATATATATATATATATATATATATATATATTCATATACATATATATATATACTCATATATAGTCATATTCTCATAAATGAAAGATCAAGTCATTTTGGGTCGGAAATATTCTAAGGTCAAATGTTTTTAACGCCATGGCTTATAAGTTATTTAAATAATTATGAACGCGTATCAATGGCAAATGGCTACACACGTGCCGTCCCGCAATTTCCAGTCAGCTGGTCGCTGTAGCCATGTGGCGTTCGTTATGCTTTAGCTGTTATATGCTACAGCGTTACACTGCTCTCTTGAATTTTAATTATATCTTTATCTATGAAAAACCTTGATATGTAATCAAGTAGCATCCTGATGATGTCAACGCCTATCACTTTACAACTACCGTATTGCTATGTACAAGGGCCTCATCCGTCCATGTAAGGAGTATGCTTCACATGTCTGGGGAGGTTCCACTCATACTGCTCTTCTAGACAAGGTGGAATCAAAGGCTTTTCGTCTCATCAACTCCTCTCCTCTAACTGACTGTCTTCAGCCTCTCTCTCACCGCCGCAATGTTGCATATCTAGCTGTCTTCTACCGCTATTTTCATGCTAACTGCTCTTCTGATCTTGCTAACTGCATGCCTCCCCTCCTTCCGCGGCCTCGCTGCACAAGACTTTCTTCTTTCTCTCACCCCTATTCTGTCCACCTCTCTAACGCAAGAGTTAACCAGTATTCTCAATCATTCATTCATCCCTTTCTCTGGTAAACTGTGGAACTCCCTGCCTGCTTCTGTATTTCCACCTTCCTATGACTTGAATTCCTTCAAGAGGGAGGTTTCAAGACACTTATTCATCAATTTTTGACCACTGCTTCGACCCTTTAATGGGACTGGCATTTCAGTGGGCATTTTTTTTTATTAGATTTTTGTTGCCCTTGGCCAGTGTCCTTCCTACATAAAAAAAAAGAAAATATTACCACTCTATTTTTTCACTGACACATATAAAATTTCATCTGGCATTTGTTCATTGTTTTCCAGTAAGAATTTAATTGCGTTCATTGTACACAAAAAAAAATGTTGATCACTGTATGCCACGTGCCACTCAAGAAGCGAGCCAAAAGTTGGAGGGAGGGAAGCGGAAGCCCACCCACTCCTGGCGAGCGGGTCAGGCAACATACAATTTACATGTTAATTTCTCACATAATAAAACAACACACATCGTATGCGTATAGAGTATTTTCGACTTAGTATTATTTAAACTACCATATCCCGAGGTAAGTACCTTAACTCGCGGGACAACGCTGACAACCGTTGATTTAAGGCAAAATATTTACTTAGCCAACGTTTTATCTATTTTGCTGCAATCTACCGCGTCTCCAAGGAACCCATTCCATAGGTTGACGACCCGAATGGAAAAAAGAGGAATTCTTGAATTTATGAGAATTAAAGGATTTGCCAACAATTTTGCAGCCGTTTCCTTGTGTGTAATTTAAATGGTCAATAATGAAATACTTACAGCAGTCTATTTTATCATTGCTTTTGATCATTCTAAACACTTCAAATTTCACTTCAAATTCACTCTTTGTATTCATTGATTCAAAGGAAATATACCTAATTTTCCAAGTCAATCTTCATATGATTTATTACTTATAATTGATATAATTGTAACTCTTCGATGGGCTCGTTTTAATTTATCAATGTCCATCTGGTAGTAGAGTCACCACGTTTGAACGTTAAATTTCTTAAGGGGACAAACTAATGAACTATACAGAGTGAGGACTGCATCTTTGGATTTGCGCTCAAATGATTTGTCAATAAAGTCAATTATTTTGTTCCCTTTCTTTAGGACTTCTGAGAATTGTTAGCTGGTTTTAAATTGCTCGATATTGTTACTACTAAATCAGTCTCTCTCTATATCTATGCCTTCAAGCTGGCAATGTTTGTTGCCTCTTTTCGATATCCGACCTGAAGTACGTTACACTTATCCGCAATAAAACTCATTTGCCAAGTTATCCCTGAATCTCACAACTTATCTAAATGTTTTCGCATTTCTTTAATTTGTTAATTTCAGGGTAAATTTTTCGCAATTTTAGTGTAGTCAGCAAACTGTTAATGAAGACAGCCATCCTAGTAATGATGTTGGTCTTCAAGTACAAAATTCTTACTATAATACTTTGACCACTTTGATGATATATGTAAATGTCATGACCACACATCTTAGTCAACTCTTCATACAGTTGGTCCTAATTATTTAAACATATTCCATGTAAACTCCCGTTCTTAAAACAAAAACTATGACCATTTAATTTCCCTACTCAATTTTTTCCCTAAGTTCCCTGCCATATTACGTGTAAGTGAAATCTGGCTCCAAGCAAACACTGCTCCACTAAATTTAATTGAAGGCTACAAATTGTACCATAACATTGTCCCAACGGCTACGGTGGAGTGGCAGTTCATGTAAACTGTGACATCCCAGGAACACAAGTCAACGATTACTGTCTGTGTGATAATAGTGTTGAGCTTTGCACCATTAGAATTACATTGGCTAGCTCTAATTACATTATATCCTTCCTCTATGGTGCCCATGACGAGCATCACAAAGTTAATGAATTTTCTTGTTTCATGGATAAATTTTCTATCACAGTGCATTTTTACTGATAATTATTATTATTATTGGTGGTGATTTCAACATCAACCTACTAGAGCATAAAACCCACCACCAATAAGCAATTCTTTAAACAACATGCTATCTTTACTTCCCTGATATATCCTGCCCTACAAAATTTCTCTACTGGACCAGATATGGGACAACTTTACAATGCTCCCCTCTTCTGGTATCATTCTTTCCCTTAATTTATCACCTTCCTGTATTATAAAATTTTTTCATACATTCTATTCATATCTAATAAAAATTATAAAATAACTTTTAGGATAATCAGTGCTGGAAATTGCACTAAGCTCTATAAAGTTAATTGGAAGTCATTACTAACATACTAGGATAGAAATACTAACTGCAATTTATTTTTGAGCTTAATATACATTTGCTATTCCTGTTTTCCTTGAATATTAAAATTTGTTTCTACTTAAAAGACTACAAAGCCACTGATCACACAAAGAATATTAAATTTATAAAACATAAGTTTGCTCTGCATAAAACCTACAAATTAGGAAATAATTTATTATAATGTCTACAAAAATTTAATGATAATCTTATTAGGCCCTCGAAAAGAAAAATATGGGAAGTACAGTAGTAAAACTCATGCAATAACCACCTTAATAATTTACAAAAAAAAATAAATAAAATAAAAATAATAGCCCACATGAAATGTCTAAAGCATTTAATGAATATTTTTCGAAAATTGATCCTGAACTTGCAAACAATCTGCCTCCAATACAAACCTCTTATAAAGTTCACCTCTGCGATAATGTCTATGTTAACAGACCTTGATACCGTAAACAAAATAAGCTCTCTTAAGAATACGAAAGGAGACATGCATGAGATACCAGTAAATTTAATAAAAGTTGACAAAGTACTACTCGCCACGTCTCTCATTATATTATTCAATCAATCCGTTAATTCCGACATCTTTCCAAATAGGTATAAGCTTCGTAAATTGATCCTCATCCATAAAACAGGTGGAAAAGCTGATACATAAAATTACCGATCAATTTCCATTCCGCCATTAATCAATTTTTCATTTTTTTATTTATTTTTTTTAATATTAATGAAAACAATTAACGGTATATTCTAACAAAATTTAAATCCTAAATAACAAA
Source organism: Scylla paramamosain (assembly GCF_035594125.1). Classification (NCBI taxonomy): domain Eukaryota; kingdom Metazoa; phylum Arthropoda; class Malacostraca; order Decapoda; family Portunidae; genus Scylla; species Scylla paramamosain. Next base: position 7,051,167 of record NC_087184.1, read on the forward strand.
CAGTTTGACTTTAGACTTGAGTACTTTTGACGCAATCATCAGAACTTTGCACTGTTCTCATTATAATAATAATAATAATAATAATAATAATAATAATAATAATAATAATAATAATAATAATAATAATAAATCTGTATTATTTATTTTTTTTATTGACTTTCAAAAAGCATTCGACACATTCGAGCCGAAAATCCCCCCCAAGACAAAATTGCTCTGCTCCAGTCAGAAATTTTAGATTGATCAGAAGTCAGGCGTCCTGTGGCTTCCTTGCGTGAACTGTTTACTTCCTGAAGGGTTGGACGTCTATGAAAAGACGTGGAAAAGTGCAGGGTGGTATCATCAGGGTAGGAATGGATAGGATAAGAAGTATGGGATCGTTAATGATTAATAGGAAGAGAGTGGGTGACAGGAGAGAACTCTGAGGAACACCACTCTTAATAGATTGACTGAAATGATAAAAGCAGAAGTTACCCTAAATAAGATCCAGAAGATATTTAATGCAGTCATAAGAACTGAGAAAGTTGGCAGATTGAAAGAATGCTATTATCACATTAAACAAGGGGGACAAGAAATGCCTTGCTAACTACATACCCATCAGTCTACTCTCCCCACATACGAGTATACAAATTATTTATGAAGATTCTTAAAAACAGACTCGGTAGCACGCTAGATGAACATCAACTGTCAGAACAGGCTGCGCATAAGAAAGGCTTCTCTAACATCGACTACCCGAATGCTGTCACACAAGTACTCAAGAAAAACGTTGAGTACGAAATCCATGGCCTTTGCTTACTACGAAAAGACGTTTGATTCTATTCAACATCGAAGTATTGCAGAAGCATGGGATGCAAGAGAAGTACATTAACATCAACAAAGAAACGCACAGCATGGATAAGAAACTAAATGACGTGATCAAGATCGTGAAAGGAGTTTGCCAGGGTGACATTATCGCATAGAGATATATCTCCATGGATTATCACCAGTCATGTTTGTAGCGGCAGCAGAGAAGATCTTCATGACAATAAACATCAAGGCCGAAATCAACATCAGCAAAGTAAAACTAAGTACCCTGAGATTTGCGGATGATATCATACTATTTGATGAGTGAAAAAAAAATAAATAGATAAATAAAACATATTAGTAAATTAAAAGGAAAAAAGATGGAATGAAACTGCACAAGAAGAAAACTAAAAGGTCATGTGCAACGAAGAAGCTAGAAGAAGACAGAGGAGAGGAGTTATAATAGATGGAAAACAGTTACAAGAGATGAGCGAAGACTGATAACACCTAGAAATAGAATAAAACAAAGAGATAGATCAAAGAGGAACATCAGGATGGAGAATTGGAGAATACAGCCTCTTTCTGAAAGGCAGCAAGATCTCAATATGCCTGAAACGAAAGATCATCTTAATTATCAGCTCTGACTTATGGTGCATGGACATGGACCTTCACCAAGCATCAAGCGAGAAAACCTGCAGTCGCCTAAAGAGGCATGGAAAGAATGGTATTAAACGGTCTAGAAGTACTAGAAGGGATAAGATCAGAAATGAAAGAATAAGATAAAAAAAAAATCATGAGTAAAGGACATTGTAGTGAAGGCGAAAAATATAAAAGGATAATGACAGCAGGACATCTCGCCAGGAAGAATAATATCAGATGGGCCAAAACAACAGCAGAGTGAACACCTAGAGAAGCCAGAAGAGCGAGAGGAAGACCTTTGAAGAGGTGGAGAGATGAAATCGAAGAAGTCGGTGGCAGGCAGTAGATGAGAGTGGGTCAAGATCGGTGTGCGCGGCTCGAGTTGTGGAAGCCTTCTGCCAGCAGTAGCATGACGAGCAGAGAACAAAAAAATGTTCTTATATTTTCATTATTATCATTATAATTACCATCATTACAATTATTATTATTATTATTATTATTATTATTATTATTATTATTGTTGTTATAATTGTCCTTATTACAATTACTACTAGTTATTATTATTGTTTATTGTTGCCGTAACCCAAGAATCAAGAAAAAATGAAATACGTAAGAAGAAGGAAGAATGAGACAAGAATGAAGAGACGATACGTGACCACCGAGAAGAATAAGATGCGGTGAGTCATCACAAGACTAACAGAGCCGCAGAGCAGCAGCAGATTACAAGAGATACCATGTGGCTATCACTAACTTAAAACACAAGGGAAGCAGAGGTCACCGACAGCAAATAACGTGGATAAAACAAGGCACTCCATAGGAAACGCCGCCTCCTTGTTTATGCTTAGAGGAAGATGCGATTGCCAAAGTTACTCGAGAATGAACCTTATTGAAAGTCAAGGGAAAATAAATTGTATGATCGAAGTATGGGAAGATAAATATAGTTACTTGAAAATGAACCTTATTGAAAGTATAGGGAAATTAACCATATGCTCGAACTGTGGGAAAATATAGTTACCCGAAAATTAACCTTATTGAAAGTTAGGTGAAAATAAACCGCATGATCGAAATATTGGAAAATAAATATTATAGCAATGGAAGATTTGTTGGGGCAAAATGTCGTTCTAACATCACGTGTATATTATGAGGTGTAGGAAACAGGAATACTCATGAGACAGAGACGAGTTAGACAGAGCTGTCACACCAGAGAGGGTCAAGATGGGCAAGCCGCCTGTCACAGTACCAGTAAGAAGAGCCAGACAGTTGTAATGCAGTCTAATTAAAATGTTGGTGTTACTCAACATATTAATAGAAGGAAATTGGGTATGTGTAAGATTTGCTTCATTATTGAATATTAGTTGCGGGGTCTGTGTAGGATGTGTTTTATCACTGAGTGTTAGCTTGAAGTGATTTGAATCTAAAGTATAATGTAAAGTGTTTCGAGATATTTGATGGAATTTGCGTGAAGAGAGATTAATAGATTTTCGTAGTTCTTCGTTGTTGTCGGAAGTCGTATATGATTCTCTGAGTGTAAATATATGTAAATAATACAAATTAAGTAAAATTTATAAGAAAAAGCTTAAACGCATTCCCTTGAACCCACAAAGGCCAGTCTTAGAGATTAGGGACACAGCAAGATCGTGCAACATAGAAGCACGACATTGTCATACTGTTTCTTTATTGTCATTGTTATTATGTGCACTGTGTCTTCCTTGCATTCATTGTTGTTGTGGCCTGTATTATCGTACTATGTTTTAGCTTGATCTCCTTATTAACACTTATGCGATTCGTTTTTTTCTGCTCTACGTATCTTGCATTTACTTTACTACCTGATATTTTTTTGTGTAGTTTACTTTTTCTAATGTGCTTTTCTTGCTCTTTTATTTTCTTTTGTACAAAAAAGCTACAAGCTTAAAAAGGGCTATTTGCCACATAATGTTGCAAATGTTTATTTGCAGGTTTAATGTGTAAAGCAAATATATTAAAAGTTTTAAAGAGAGAGAGAGAGAGAGAGAGAGAGAGAGAGAGAGAGAGAGAGAGAGAGAGAGAGAGAGAGAGAGAGAGAGAGAGAGAGAGAGAGAGAGAGAGAGAGAGAGAGAGAGAGAGAGAGAGAGAGAGAGAGAGAGAGAGAGAGAGACCGCAATATGACAATCTTTCAAAGGTACCAAAGTACCTTTGAATTCAGCGCTGCGCTCCACCACCTGCCACATTTATCACTCCCACTTTATGATGATAGGGCAAATGTGACGCTTTTTTTTTTTTTTCTATACATGCCACACCTGAGCTCCACCGGAATAGGTTTTACTGCGCCCTGCCAGTATTCATAGTGATCTCGCCTTCCAGTGACTTACGTGTCTTTGGAGACCGTGAAAGATTGATCTTGAGGCTTGAATAGATAATAATTGTTATAATAAACTGAGCAATTTAGACAGTATATTCAGTACCTATCACTACTGATGGCATAACGAGGAAATTTTCCATAAACACCATGATTATTGGTATGCGTAGTGAATGGCTGTTGTTAAAGCACTGTGAGGGCCGTGAATACCTGAACGCCAGAAATTGGGTTAATGGTAGACAGCTTTTGATATGAAAACACATGAAAATGATTACAGGATAGTGCATACCGGTGACGGGGTTAGGGGTGGTAAGGGGGAAGTGTGTACATAATCCCGAAGGTGTCTGACATCTACACTTTTCTCCTCACTCCTGCTGGGTCAATATGGCTTGTTGCACGTGGCGGGTGGCGATCACCTTTTTTCTTGCGACTCTCGTTGCCTCCCACATGGTAAGATCTGAGTCCTTATACATGTATTGCCACAGATGAATTCTTTATTTAGTCACGTTTCATCCAGTAGAATTTTCTGTTTTAGTTAGCGCGCCGCGCTTGACGTGCACTTAGCTGATAATGAGATTCGTTTCACGTTAACTGGACGTACTAACTCCATTCAAAACCTGAGAACGCAAATCAAGTTCTCACAAGAACTCATACCACTTAGTAACAAAGATATATGTCACTTCGTACAACTCCCTTACAATACATAGCACGTGTAATATGCTTCACAACGTTATTTTGAGCACTTCCTTTCAAGTAAAGCAACACCTCGCAGAAAAAAAAAATATAGATACACATGTCACTTCGAACAACTTATTCAGAATACATAGCAAGTGTATGGTTCACGACGTTATACTAAGCAATTGGTCAAAACCTAAGAATGCAAAACCAGTAAACCAACAGCTCACCTATAAAAAAGAAATGTACCACTTCATATAGCTCACTTAGAATACATAGTAAGTGTTTGCTTTACGACGTTATACTGAGTACGTTTGTGAGCTCGTGTAAGAGAAAAGCTCATGTGTTGGCAGGTCTTCATAGCACCGTCATTAGGTGTGATTCACTCCTGACGCAGGAGGACCTTCACCAACACGGCACCAGTCCCTCTCTCTGGACTGCCTATGGTGATTGTGCGAGAAAACCACAGGCTTGCGTGGAGTCTGATACTCACAGTCTACAATATGCTTACAATCCGTTCACGCGCATATGTGACGTATCACATATGCGCGTGGAGGAGGCAGTAGACACCTGCCGAAACGATAATTACTCCCAGTGAGGTCTAAAGCACTGTTCAGGGGGTGCTGTGAACTTATCATTAAACCCAGCTGTGACCTCACTGAACGTTTCCCTTTGTGTCTCACAACACAAGGGGGCAGTCACATCCTGCCCTCTAAAGACAACTCTCTTCCTCCACACAAAACTACAAGCACCTAATAACACACACACCCTTCACTCAAAAATTTTAAAATCATCATGGCGACTCCTACACCAGCCTCGGAGTCCCCATCTGGGCAGGGGGGCATAAATGTTCCCAGGTCGGACTGCCTTTCTGTCGACGACCCTAAGTGTCTTGACATCCCCCTCAACTTTTTCTTCATTAACTTCTGCAACATTCGCGGTCTAAGATCTAATTTTCAATCTGTAGAACACAACCTCTTCTCTTCTAAGCCTCATCTTCTTTTCCTCACTCAAACTCAAGTGTCTGAGGCAACTGACAGTAGCCCCCTTATCTGTTCCCTCCTACTTTCTCTATCCTCATTTTCAATCCAAAGCTGGATGCTGCGTTTATGTGTGCAATGACTTAACCTGCTCTCGTGCCCACGCTCTTGAATCTTCCGAGTTTTCCACCATCTGGCTACGACTACAGAGTCACTCTCATACTAAATTTATCTGTGCTGTATACCTCTCACCTAACTCCTCTGATTAAAAGAAATTCTTTGACTACTTCCAAAGTGGAGCGCATTCTGAACCTCTTACCTTTTGCAGAGATCTCCATTCTTGGAGACTTCAATGTTCACCACCAGCTTTGGTTTTCCTTTCCCTTCATTGACCATCCTGGTGAACTAGCCTACAACTTTGCTATCCTCCATGACCTAGAGCAATTGGTGCAACACTACTCGTATTCCTGACCGTCTTGGAGATACACCCAACATTCTTGACCTTTTCCTGACCTCTAATCCTTCTGCTTATGCTGTCACCCTTTCTTCTCCGTTGGGCTCCTCCGATCACAATCTCATATCTTTATCTTGTCCTATCGCTCCAATCCCCCCTCAGGATCTCCCTAAGCGAAGGTGCCTCTGGCGTTTTGCCTCTGCTAGTTGGGGGGACCTGAGGAGGTATTTTGCTGATTTTCCTTGGAATGACTACTGCTTCCGTGTCAAAGACCCGTTTTTGTGTGCTGAGCGCATAACAGAGATGATAGTGTCTGGCATGGAGGCGTACATTCCTCACTCTTTTTCTCGTCCTAAACCTTCTAAACCTTGGTTTAACACAGCTTGTTCTCGTGCTATACATGATAGAGAGCTGGCCCACAAAAGGTACTTAAGCCTTCCATCACCAGAATCTCATGCACTTTATATTTCTGCCCGGAACCATGCCAAGTCTGTTCTCCAACTAGCCAAAAACTCATTCATTAACAGAAAATGTCAAAACCTTTCAAGATCTAACTCCCCTCGTGATTTCTGGCATCTAGCCAAAAATATCTCCAATAACTGTGCTTCTTCTTCTTTCCCTCCTCTATTTCAACCAGATGGCACCACTGCTATCACATCTATTTCTAAAGCTGAACTCTTCGCTCAAACCTTTCCTAAAAACTCTACCTTAGACGATTCTGGGCTTGTTCCTCCCTCTCTTCCACCCTCTGACTACTTCATGCCACGTATTAAAATTCTTCGCAATGATGTTTTCCATGCCCTCGCTGGCCTAAACCCTCGGAAGGCTTATGGAGCTGATGGGGTCCCTCCTATTGTTCTCCGAAACTGTGCCTTCGTGCTTGCACCTTGCCTAGTCAAACTCTTTCAGCTCTCTCTGTCAACATCTACCTTTCCTTCTTGCTGGAAGTTTGCTTATATTCAACCTGTTCCTAAAAAGGGTGACCGTTCTAATCCCTCAAACTACCGTCCTATTGCTTTAATTTCCTACCTATCTAAAGTTTTTAATCTATCCTCAATAGGAAGATTCTTAAACATCTATCACTTCACAACCTTCTATCTGATCGCCAGTATGGGTTCCGTCAAGGCCGCTCTACTGGTGATCTTCTGGCTTTCCTTATTGAGTCTTGGTCATCCTCTTTTAGAGATTTTGGTGAAACTTTTGCTGTTGCCTTGGACATATCAAAAGCTTTTGATAGAGTCTTGCACAAAGCTTTGATTTCCAAACTACCCTCCTACGGTTTCTAAACTTCTCTCTGTAACTTCATCTCAAGTTTCCTTTCTGACTGTTCTATTGCTGCTGTGGTAGACGGTCACTGTTCTCCTCCTAAATCTATTAACAGTGGTGTTCCTCAGGGTTCTGTCCTGTCACCCACTCTCTTCTTATTGTTCATTAATGATCTTCTAAACCAAACTTCTTGTCCTATCCACTCCTACGCTGATGATACCACCCTGCACTTTTCCACGTCTTTTCATAGACGTCCAACCCTTCAGGCGGTAAACATATCACGCAGGAAAGCCACAGAACGCTTCACTTCTGATCTTTCTAAAATTTCTGATTGAGGCAGAGCAAATATGGTATTGTTTAATGCCTCAAACACTCAATTCCTCCATCTATTAACTCGAGACAACTTTCCAGACAACTATCCCCTCTTCTTCAATGACACTCAACTGTCCCCCTCTTCTACACTGAACATCCTCGGTCTGTCCTTTACTTATAATCTGAACTGGAAACTTCACATCTCATCTCTAGCTAAAACAGCTTCTATGAAGTTAGGTGTTCTGAGACGTCTCCGCCAGTTTTTCTCATCCCCTCAGCTGCTAACTCTGTACAAGGGCCTTATCCGTCCATTATTGGAGTATGCTTCACATGTCTGAGGGGGTTCCACTCATACTGCTCTTCTAGACAGGGTGGAATCAAAAGCTTTTCGTCTCATCAACTCCTCTCCTCTAACTGACTGTCTTCAGCCTCTCTCTCTCACCGCCGCAATGTTGCATATCTAGCTGTCTTCTACCGGTATTTTCATGCTAACTGCTCTTCTGATCTTGCTAACTGCATGCCTCCCCTCCTTCCGCGGCCTCGCTGTAGAAGACTTTCTTCTTTCTCTCACCCCTATTCTGTCCACCTCTCTAACGCAAGAGTTAACCAGTATTCTCAATCATTCATCCCTTTCTCTGGTAAACTCTGGAACTCCCTGCCTGCTTCTGTATTTCCACCTTCCTATGACTTGAATTTCTTCAAGAGGGAGGTTTCAAGACACTTATCCTTCAATTTTTGATTACTGTATATATATATCCATATATATATAGTGGCAAGAATCCCACTTAGGCACCAGTCCCAACAGATACCAAGAGAATAATTGAAAATTGAAGGATAAGTGTCTTGAAACCAAATTCTTGAAAGAGTTCGTCATAAGAAAGAGGAAATACAGAGTCATGCAGGGAATTCCAGAGTTTACGAGAGAAAGCGATGAATGACCGAGAGTACTGGTTAATTCTTGTATTAGAGAGGTGGGCAGAATATGGATGAGAGAAAGAAGAAAGACATGTGAAGTGAGGCCTCGGTTGGAGGGGAGGCATGCAGTTAGCAAGATCAGAAGAGCGGGTCTCTCTCAGGTCTCTCTCTCTCTCTCTCTCTCTCTCTCTCTCTCTCTCTCTCTCTCTCTCTCTCTCTCTCTGATAACAGTCCAGTTTGAGAAGAAAGTAATGCATTGATAATGTTCTTCTCACACACACACACACACAAACACACACACACACACACACACACACACACACACACACACACACACACACACACACACACACACACACACACACACACACACACACACACAAAAAAAAAAATAAATAAATAAATGAATAAATAAATAAATAAATAAAATAAATTACACACTCACACACCCATCCACACACACACACACACACACACACACACACACACACACACACACACACACACACACACACACACACACACACACACAAACAAACATACACACACCCACACACCCATCCACACACACACACACACACACACACACACACACACACACACACACACACACACACACACACACACACACAAACACACACACTTATTTCACTATCATTAACTGTGTTATTACATCACGTTAATGAAGAGAGGCGCCAGATGAACCCAGTCGACTGGAATGATCTACCAGTGACACACACACACACACACACACACACACACACACACACACACACACACACACACACACACACACACACACACACACACACACACACACACACACACACACACACACACACACAGACACACACACACACCTATTTAATTCTTATTTCCTGCGTTACAGATTGATGAGGGAGGGCGCCAGATGGGCCCAGTAGACGGGAAAGATTTCTTGGTGAGTCTGCCAAAACTAAAAATATGAAAAAAAGACGTGCACAAACATATATTTCAGGCTCAGTAATCCTCGCTTTCGTGGAACATGTTTACTGAATCCTTTATTTTTTTCCATTTTTTTTCATCTTTCAGGTTCCAGGTTCCATACACACACACACACTTATTTAACTATCATTAACTGTGTTATTACATCACGTTAATGAAGAGGGGCGCCAGATGAACCCAGTCGACTGGAATGATCTACCAGTGACACACACACACACACACACACACACACACACCTATTTAATTCTTATTTCCTGCGTTACAGATTGATGAGGGAGGGCGCCAGATGGGCCCAGTAGACGGGAAAGATTTCTTGGTGAGTCTGCCAAAACTAAATATATGAAAAAAAGACGTGCACATACGTACATATATTTCAGGCTCAGTAATCCTCGCTTTCGTGGAACATGTTTACTGAATCCTTTATTTTTTTCCGTTTTTTTTTTTTTCATCTTCCAGGTTCCAGATTTCATAGACACAAACCCCTCTGTGATAAATGGCCAGCCAGTCTTTGAGGGGGACATCATATTGACGGAGAACCAGTGGGCGGCTGTCAGAGCGAGGAAGGGCCTTTCAGATCTCACCAAGCGCTGGAGTGAAGGATCAGACGGCTATCCTGTTGTCCCATACAGATTCACGGACGGTAAGTGAATAGTCTTAGGGTAAATAAACAGAAACAGTGGCGTATGCTTGAGTCTTAAAGAGAAGGAGTATGTGGCAGCCTCCACATGAAACATTCCTATCACTTACCTTTTGGTGGATAGCAGTAGTAGTGTCGAGTGAACTGTGTGGGAGGAAAAAGTCAATGTGTCAATGTGAGAAGCCTGCAATACATATTATTTTGCTAAAATACCACTTCAATCTACTGCTAACTATGAGTAAAGCCAGTTTCTACTCCAGCCAATCGTTATTTCCACCCAAAGATCGCCTTAATAAGAACGTCATAAAGGCCGGGATGGAACACTGGATGGATCACACGTGCATCAAGTTCCAAGAAACCACAAACACCAACCAGCCTCATCTGATGTTCCTTTACGAGAGCGGGTGTTGGTCCTGGATGGGCATGTTATCGCAGAATGGACAAAACGTCTCCATCGGGGAAAACTGTGATAGTGTAAGTGTGACACGAACCATATTCTTAGACATGAGCTTTTTTTCCCAGAATTTCATTATTCCTAAATAATATGTAAGTCTACCAGAAGAACAACAATAATACACTATTTTCTTATATTCCTCTGCTCAGCTCGGCACTGTCGCCCACGAGGTCGGACACGCCATTGGGTTCAATCACGAGCAGTGTCGCCCGGACAGGGACGAGTACGTGGTCATCAACTGGGACAACATTCCAAGCCCAAGGCAATACAACTTCGCAAAAGCTTCTGCATCGGAGTTCGATAACCAAAATGTGCCTTATGACTACTCTTCCAACATGCAGTACGGCTCCACGGTGAGTAGCACCTCCCACACCCTACCCTACCCTACCCCAATCCCGCCGATGTAAAGCATTTCAACATTCACTCATTAAAAAGCATGTTCACTTGCTTCATATTTACCTTGAATACAGAATGCCTTTTCTTTGTATATATGCATAGATTTCATTGTTTGTCCATTATGTTTCTACTTCATACAAAAATTACGTGTTTTTCGGAAATGAAAATTCACGAACAGAACTTGCCTCTCATTAATTAGTGTTTAGTTTCTTATATATATATATATATATATATATATATATATATATATATATATATATATATATATATATATATATATATATATATATATATATATATATATATATATATATATATATATATATATATACGAGTATATATATATATATATATATATATATATATATATATATATATATATATATATATATATATATATATATATATACCCACTCAATCGAATTCCCATTGCTCACATCATCTCGTTCTCCAGGGCTTCACATCAAACGGCAAGACAACAATCGCCACTGTGGACCCTCTAACGCAGGGACTCATAGGCACGGGCGAGGTGCTTTCTCATCGCGACAAACATCTGGCCAACATTATGTACAAGTGTATTGGTGAGTGTGACGCAGCGCAGACGTAATAAGGCCATAGATAAGTAATTAAGTCTTTGTATACTTCAGTGAATAATAGTGACACCTTGTTACTGGTTAAATTGCTCTTCGTTTTGGGTACACTAGCTTCTGTTGACGTATTAGGAATGTGTAGGCTTTCTGTACCATGTTGGGTGTCACACTTCCAATTTAGAGTTTGATATTCCGTTTACCATCTCTTATTATTTCAGATAACACTTCAAGATTACATTCCTCTTGCCAATGACACTTTTGCAAGTAGTTTTTTTTTTTTTTTTTTTTTTTTACCAGTCTTACTGTCTCCTTTAGGATATGGCACTATCAGTGGGTTTGTTTTCATCGGATTTTGTTTACCTTGGCCGGAGCCCTTCTTAAAAAAAAAAAAAAAAAAAAAAGCGTTACAATATTCACCGTCTAAAGCTCTTTCGAACCCTAGGACTGTCAGCACCCATCACCTGAAGGATGTCTGTCCTTTGTTGAAGTTTGGTGATTACGGGTCGGGGGCTTAAGCAGATGACACAACACTCTGTCTTGGGACGTCCTCCTGGGGGAAACAACTTAGTCTTGATACCTCTCAGTTGATGCGCTTGGTGATGTTAGGTTAGATCAGTTAGCTCTTTTTGGCATTGGAATACACAAGCCTCTTCACATCAAGGCAGTGCTGTATTTAAGGATTAGGTAGTATGGCACACTGATCACCAAGCAATAAGGATTTTTCTTCTTCACCTACTATGGGTACTGTTAGATTAGATTAGTTTAGCTTCTCTGATCGCTAGAATTTGCTCTTCACTACATCATGGTAACGTCATACTATTTAAGAGCAAAGTGTGACACACTGATCACTGTGCAATACGGATTTTTTTCTTCTTCAGACAAGTGGCTTGCAAAATGTGGGCAGAGCTCGGACACTTGCAAGAATGGTGGGTACTTTGGAGTTAATTGTGCATGCGTGTGTCCACCAGGCACCGCAGGCACCGAGTGCGAACAGAAGACAGGAGGGTATTACGGTGAGTACCATGAAAGTTAAATTGACCAGCTAGTAGATCAGTGGCAGATAAATATACTTGAGCTGTTTTACTTTTGGATTGAAAAAAATAAAAATACTACATTTCAGTTTCTTCTTCAAGCATTAACTAAATATTGAATAAATAAAACACGAAAGAAGAAATAAAGAATGAAGAAAGAAATGAAGGAGGAAGAAGTGAGAGAGGAAAAATACAACCATGCAAGAAATTACCAAGATTACATGAAGCCATCGTAAGCTAATAGACGAAAGACACGAGAACATTACCGAGATCGACACCAACAGGACCGACGGGGATATCACATGGCAATCGCTGCGCATGCCAAGCTCCGCATAATGATAAGAACATAAGAAAATAAACAATAATAACACCAACACTTTTATATCACAGATTCGTTGCTGAACTCCTGCACTGAAAAGGTCACTACGCAGGGCACGCTGACTTCCCCTAACTATCCCTCCAACTATCCAAAAGGTGAGAGAGAGAGAGAGAGAGAGAGAGAGAGAGAGAGAGAGAGAGAGAGAGAGAGAGAGAGAGAGAGAGAGAGAGAGAGAGAGAGAGAGAGAGAGAGAGAGAGAGAGAGAGAGAGAGAGAGAGAGAGAGAGAGAGAGAGAGAGAGAGAGAGAGAGAGAGAGAGAGAGAGAGAGAGAGAGAGGAGGGGAGACTTCTGATATTCACCTGTAACTTTCAACAGGTCAATGTGTCAAGTGGATCGTGGCCCCGGAGTGTCACGTGCCTAAGGTGACATTTACCGATTTCACTCTTTGCGAGAGACATTCTTACTGCAATAATAATGAGTGCTGCTACTTTGACGCATTGGAAATAAGGACCACTAGTATGACCAACGGTGACGTGTAAGTATGGAGGAGGAGAAAGAGGATGAAGTGCACTAGATTTTTTTGAAATGAAAGAGCATAAAAAAGAAAAGTCTGTTAATGTATCGCGGAGTGAACTGATTGGATGTAGCAGTCTGCTTTACATGCATCTATTAATACTAATATACGGCTGGCAGGCTGGTCAGACAAAGGTCTCTCTCACTCATGTCTCACTGCAATCGAGTACCAACAGGGAGAGTAAAAATGCTTATTTCACCTAAGCTTAGTGGAACGCTGCCTTGGATAAAATGACTTGTTGAGGGTACCTTGACGTTTCATCTTCTGAAACTCATTTATTCTTCCCGAAATCACGTCATATATGTTCAACAAATATCATAGTCAAATGTTCATGTTTTCCTAATAACAGTACGCTAACACCTGTGATCTTATTTGCTGGCAGGTACTGCGACACGGATATTGTAAACGGCCAGAGCTTCACCGGCACGAGCCGCGAGATGATCCTTTATTTCAGAGCGAAAAGCTACTATTACCGCAAGGGATGGTCTGCTAATGTCACCTTTGTAAAGCAAGACGGATGCAAGTAAAGGACACCAGACAAGTCAAGGATGGCCAAGTGGCGGGAGAAGACAGCCATGAAACTGCAAAACAAAATCTAACCAAAAAATAATTACAAGCAAGACACCAAAGGCATTATTTCATTCATACTTCAACCTTTTTCCTCTCTTATCCGATTATGCGTGTGATTCTGCAGAATATGTAACACTAATGGTACCTTAATGCTTCTCAACAAACAGAAAGATAGTGTCTTAGACGTCAGCCACAACAATCGTCATGGCTCCAAAATGTCATGGCCTGTCCTCCTGTTCTACTCAGGGATTCAGTCCCCGTCTAGGACCTCTCACTATAACCCTTGTTCACCAGCTAAAAAAAAAAAAAAAAAAAAAAAAACTCCTCTACTGGTGATCTGGTTTTCCTTACTGAATCTTGGTCATCCTCTTTTAGAGATTTTGGTGAATCTTTTGATATTGCCTTAGACATATCAAAAGCTTTTTGACAGAGTCTGGCACAAAACACTGATATCCAAACAACCGTCCTACGGCTCTATTTTCTCTCTCTTTTCTGCTCTATTGCTGTTGCTCTTCTCCTAAGTCCATTAACAGTGGTGTTCCTTAGGGCTTCGTCCTGTCCTGTACTTTCCCACGTCTTTTCGTAAACGTCCAACCCTCCAGGAAGTAAACAGTTCACACAGGGAAGCTCCAGAGCGACTGACTTCTGATCTTTCTAAAATTTCTCATAGGGAGATAGCAACCTTAATATTATTCAGTACCTCAAAACTCGATTCCTCCATCTGTCAACTCGACACAGCCTTCCAGACAACTGTCCCCTCTTCTGCAATGACACTCAACTGTCCCCCTCTTTTACACTAAATATCCTCGGTTAAAGGAGAGGAGTTCATTAAACGAAAAGCTTTTGATTCCACCCTGTCTAAAAGAGCGGTATGAGTGGAACCCCCTCATACATGTGAAGCATACTCCATATATGGGCGGATAAGGCTCCTGTACAGAGTTAGCAGTTGGTGAGGGGGAGGGGTGAGAAAAACTGGCGGAGACGACTCAGAACACCTAACTTCATAGAAGCTGTTTTAACTGGAGATGAGTAATCTGAACGGGAAACTTCACATCTCATCTCTAGTTAAAACAACTTCTATGAAGTTAGGTGTTCTGAGTCGTCTCCGCCAGTTTTTCTCACCCCTACCCCCACCAACTGCTAACTCTGTACAGGAGCCTTATCCGCCCATATATGGAGTATGCTTCACGTGTGTTTTTTTTTTTTTTTTTTTATGTAGGAAGGACACTGGCAAAGGCCAACAAAAATCCAATAAAAAAAATATGCCCACTGAAATGCCAGTCCCATAAAAGGGTCAAAGCAGTGGTCAAAAATTGATGAATAAGTGTCTTGAAACATCCCTCTTGAAGGAATTCAAGTCATAGGAAGGTGGAAATACAGAAGGAGGCAGGGAGTTCCAGAGTTTACCAGAGAAAGGGATGAATGATTGAGAATACTGGTTAACTCTTGTGTTAGAGAGGTGGACAGAATAGGGGTGAGAGAAAGAAAAAAGTCTTGTGCAGCGAGGCCGCGGGAGGAGGGGAGGCATGCAGTTAGCAGGATCAGAAGACCAGTTAGCATGAAAATAGCGGTAGAAGACAGCTAGATATGCAACATTGCGGCGGTGAGAGAGAGGCTGAAGACAGTTAGAGGAGAGGAGTTGATGAGACGAAAAGCTTTTGATTCCACCCTGTCTAGAAGAGCAGTATGAGTGGAACCCCCCCAGACATGTGAAGCATACTCCATACATGGACGGATAAGGCCCTTGTACAGAGTTAGCAGCTGGGGGAGTGAGAAAAACTGGCGGAGACGTCTCAGAACACCTAACTTCATAGAAGCTGTTTTAGCTAGAGATGAGATGTGAAGTTTCCAGTTCAGATTATAAGTAAAGGACAGACCGAGGATGTTCAGTGCAGAAGAGGGGGACAGTTGAGTGTCATTGAAGAAGAGGGGATAGTTGTCTGGAAGGTTGTGTCGAGTTGATAGATGGAGGAATTGAGTTTTTGAGGCACTGAACAATACCAAGTTTGCTCTGCCCCAATCAAAAATTTTAGAAAGATCAGACGTCAAGCGTTCTGTGGCTTCCCTGCGTGAAATGTTTACCTCCTGAAGGGTTGGACGTCTATGAAAAGACGTGGAAAAGTGCGGGGTGGTATCATCAGTGTAGGAGTGGATAGGACAAGAAGTTTGGTTTAGAAGATCATTCATGAACAATAAGAAGAGAGTGGGTGACAGGACAGAACCCTGAGGAACACCACTGTTAACTGATTTAGGAGAAGAACAATGACCGTCTACCACAGCAGCAATAGAACGGTCAGAAAGGAAACTTGAGATGAAGTTACAGAGAGAGGGTTAGAAACCGTAGGAGGGTAGTTTGGAAATCAAAGCTTTGTGCAAGACTCTATCAAAACCTTTTGATATGTCCAAGGCAACAGCAAAATCTCTAAAAGAGGATGACCAAGACTCAGTCACCAGTAGAGCGGCCTTGACGGAACCCATACTGGCGATCAGATAGAGAGTTGTGAAGTGATAGATGTTTAAGAATCTTCCTGTTGAGGATTATTGGAGGCACAGTTTCGGAGAACAATAGGAGGGACCCCATCAGGTCCATAAGTCTTCCGAGGGTTTAGGCCAGCGAGGGCATGGAAAACATCATTGCAAAGAATTTTAATAGGTGGTATGAAGTAGTCAGAGGGTGGAGGAGAGGGAGGAACAAGCCCAGAATCGTCCAAGGTAGAGTTTTTAGCAAAGGTTTGAGCGAAGAGTTAGAAATAGATGTGATAGCAGTGGTGCCATCTGGTTGAAATAGAGGAGGGAAAGAAGAAGAAGCAAAGTTATTGGAGATATTTTTGGCTAGATGCCAGAAATCACGAGGGGAGTTAGATCTTGAAAGGTTTTGACATTTTCTGTTAATGAAGGAGTTTTTGGCTAGTTGGAGAACAGACTTGGCATGGTTCCGGGCAGAAATATAAAGTGCATGAGATTCTGGTGGTGGAAGGCTTAAGTAGCTTTTGTGGACCACCTCTCTATCATGTATAGCACGAGAACAAACTGTGTTAAACCAAGGTTTAGAAGGTTTAGGACGAGAAAAAGAATGAGGAATGTACGCCTCCATGCTAGACACTATCATCTCTGTTATGCGTTCAGCACACAAAGACGGGTCTCTGACACGGAAGCAGTAGTCATTCCAAGGAAAATCAGCAAAATACCTCCTCAGGTCCCCCCAACTAGCAGAGGCAAAACGCCAGAGGCACCTCCGCTTAGGGTGATCCTAAGGAGGGATTGGAGCGATAGGACAAGATAAAGATATGAGATTGTGATCGGAGGAGCCCAACAGAGAAGAAAGGGTGACAGCATAAGCAGAAGGATTAGGGGTCAGGAAAAGGTCAAGAATGTTGGGCGTATCTCCAAGATGGTCAGGAATATGAGTAGGGTGTTGCACCAATTGCTCTAGGTCATGGAGGATAGCAAAGTTGTAGGCTATTTCATCAGGATGGTCAGTGAAGGGAGAGGAAAGCCAAAGTTGGTGGTATGAGTGCTTCCACTCATACCGCTCTTTTAGACAGGGTGGAATCAAAAGTTTTTCGTTTAATGAATTCCTCTCCTTTAACTGACTGTCTTCGGCCTCTTTGTCATTGCCGCACTGTTACGTTTCTACCTTTATTTTGATGCCAACTGCTCCTCTGATCTTGCTAACTGTATGCCTTCCCACCTCCTGTGGCCTCACTGCATAAGACTTTCTTCTTTCACCCCTATTCTATCCACCTCTCTAATGCAAGATTTAACCAGTATTTTGAATCATTCATCCCTTTCTCTGGTAAACTCTGGAACTCCCTGCCTGTTTCTTTATTTCCACCTTCCAATAAACTGAACTCTTTCAAGAGGGAAGCTTCAAGATACTTATCCTTGTGTGTTTTGATGCTGCCATAATTGTAACTTATGCTGTACTCGACCACGAGCTTGTTAAACTTGAGGCTGTTGTTGCTTGCATTGCATTTGGCTATAACTATTTGAGTTTAGTCTTGAGCGTGTCTGTGGGGTGCTTGGTGATCTTGGCAAATTTTGTCGTTTCGCCCAGATCGCCCTGAGATACTTGGAAGTGTCCATGATGACGTAAGCTGCCGTTTTGTCTGGTCTTCTGATTCTGAAATCAGGGTCGGTTTTAAGTTGCTTTGTTGCTTCAATATGTTTTTTCTCGAGTATGCTGCTCCTGTGACTGCCTCTTGTTTTGGATGCTTCTGCTATGACTACTTGCTTATATAAGTTTATAAACGTTTATAGTAACTTCGCATTTTCTGTATAATTTTTTTATGTCGTTGATGAGCGCCTCACATTCTATTCGTTTCTGGAACTTCTTTGGCTAGGAGAGAACGTGGCAGTTGAGGCCTGTGTTAAGTAGCTCCTCTCGTTCTGTAAGGAGCGTTTTTCTGGTTAAATTGATGTAGCCTTTGATAGGTCGTGTGCACTTGATTTGGTCTCCATTTAGGGCAATGAGTTTTTTTTTTTTTTTAAGGTTTTTAGCCATGATGCCATTTTTGTATTTGTCTATACATTCTTGCTAGATGTAAAGAAAATATCTTAAAAAAATACTAAATGTGACGTAGCGATCACATTTAATGAAACACACACACACACACACACACACACACACACAAAATATATATATATATATATATATATATATATATATATATATATATATATATATATATATATATATATATATATATATATATATATATATATATATATGTATGTATTACGACCACAAATCCCTGCCCTTCTCCCAACTGCCACAGACTGAGCTAGTTTCCCTACAAGTCACCCCCTATATGACTGGTTACAGGGCTTAGATTATTTAGACTCTTGAACCCTTTGCCATCGGTCATAACCACAGGTTAAGCAAATGAAGCCGCCAATCTGTTTAATCCACCCACTGGCAAGGGAATCTCACTACTGCCAAATTCCACCAACAGCTGGGAAGAATTGCCAGATGCGTCTAAGACTAGCTATAACAAATAACAAACACATATGAAGTCGAAGTATAATACCCCGTGGGAATATATAACAGACCAACCCACATCCAACAAGGTATTATATCTACCCACCGAGTAGCGTCGTTTACAGCCTCCTGGACAATAGACCTCGACAGGGCCTGAGGAGGGAGCAAATTATCACTGCGTAGCAGCTAGAATCCTCTGCGTCCAAGCACTCTACAGGAGCCTGGACCAACAGTAACATATAATTAATAAAACACGTACACAAAGTGCCCATAAAAACAGACAGGAGGATAACCCATATCTCAATGTCACCAAATTCGGCTTAAGCCCTTGGCCGAAGAGTCACGTCCTGAATATATGATGTAGGTTACAAATACTTATATTAACAGGCATCTGGAGGGAGGCTTCTAAAGCTCTACACACACACACACACACACACACACACACACACACACACACACACACACTGTTACGACCACAATTCCCAGCCCCTTCAACAAGCTGCCGCAACTTGACTTGCTTCCTTGACCCACCTCCTACGTGGACTCAGTGCAGGGTTCAGATGCGGGTGTACAGGGCCCCTTGTGACTCTTTTCACAACAGTTGTAACTCCAGCTCACACTAATTTGAGTTTGCCAGTCTGTTTTACCTACCCACAGACAAGGAAAATACTCCAACAAACACTTAACACCCATAGCTGCAGAAGAATCGACAACCACGTCTAGGAAAAACAGTCAACATACGATAACACATATATCGTCAAGGTATAATACCACGTTGGGCTTCCACTATCTGTGACAGTCCTCCCATTGCCCAACAGAATGTTATAGCCTCAAGCCGAGTAGTATCATTTACTGCCTCCTGGCCCACAGGCCTTATCAGGACCTGAGGAGGGAGTAAAGTTTATTACACGGCTAATTACTTACGTCCTCTGCGGCTGAACTGCATCAGTCCGCAGTAGCATTTCAGACAAAAGGGTCACCAACAAGAGACTAAAGCTAAAGCAAAAAGCGTGCCCACAAAGACAAAGGAGGACCAGTCGCCGCTCACTGTGCCAGCTCAACCTGCAGGCGAGGAGTCACTTCCCTGGGTATAGTGTGCAATTCACAACTACTACTTACTGGCAGACTACTATGCAGAATCCTAGTCTATATAAGTAGGCCGGTGGGTACGGCCGGTAATGACTCACTTATCTCCTTAAGGCAACTGACCCGGCTAACTTTTATCCTGCCTTAGTCTCCTTCAAATATTAGAGCACGTCTCAGTACATTTGGTCATTCCAATTGCAGGGTAGTGACTGTCTTGGAGAAAGCGTGCCAAACACTTTCCTGCGCTTCTGCTAAGGGGATGGGGTACAGGGAAAGAAGTTGGGGGGAGGGTGTACGACACACACACATACAGACACGCGCCCACACCCGCTCCCCGCGCTGTCTTTACTTGAATAAAATATTTTACTTTCAAAAACTCTACTGACTAAACAAAGGGGCTAGATGAATACCGATTGTTTCTTTGTCAAGGAAAACGTTTCTACTAAATATTGGGTGAGTCTCAAATGAAATGGATAAGAGAAAGTAAGGAAGTTTATGTGGGGAACATGAGTAATTACGCGGATAAATATCTTAGAGTTTCAGTTTGAGTACGTACGTGATCAGGACGCGTCTAAGTCTCGTCCCTGGCTTTTCTCTCTCTCTCTCTCTCTCTCTCTCTCTCTCATGCACACTCACTTTCCTTATCCCATGTTACTTTATCTCACTGCACATTACAATATATATATATATATATATATATATATATATATATATATATATATATATATATATATATATATATATATATATATATATATATATATATATATATATATATATATATATATCAATTCAATTCTGCTCCCAGGTAGGCTTTCAGCCTGTCAGGCGGGCCAGCACTGTTCTCCAGTTAGTCCTCTCGAAGCTTTCTTCCTCCCTCAGTTCCTCCAACGTCCCCAGTCCATTCGCCTCCAGGATTTCTTCCGCTCCGTCCTTCCATCTCTTCTTCGGTCTCTCTTTAGATCTTCTACCTTCTGGCCTCCAGTTCCATCTTTTCTTTGTAATTCTTTCTACATGCATTCTCTCCACAAGTCCAAGCCATCTTAGCTGTGCCTTTTATATTTTGCTTCTAACTGACGTTACTCCAATCATTTCTCTTATTTCAACATTTCTAATTCGATCTATTCTAGTTTTATTTACTATTGCTCTTAGGGTTCTCATCTCTGCCGATTGAATTCTGCTCCAGTCTCTTGTTGTTAATGTCCAACTTTCTGAGGCATATATTAAAATTGGTACTAGGACTGATTCAAATATAGTTTCCTTTGCCTCTGTAGGAATATATTTTATCCTTTAGGATAGGACATAGGGCACAGACACCTCTAACTGTACTTTGATATTCTTTCAGTTATCTCTTCTTTGTTCTTATATCCATCTTTTGCAAGTATACTTCCCAGATATTTAACACACTCACTTTCTTTCACATATTCATTTTCAATTTCTATTTCTACAATATCTTCATTTTCCTTTGTTAAAGTTAGTATTTCAGTCTTCTGTACTCGTATTATTGATGCTCAACTCCGCCTCATCAAAGCACTTTTTCCAACAATTTAGAGATATCTCCAACTGCAGCCTGTT
>NC_087184.1:7077719-7112719 GCF_035594125.1 Scylla paramamosain
GTGAGAGAGAGAGAGAGAGAGAGAGAGAGAGAGAGAGAGAGAGAGAGAGAGAGAGAGAGAGAGAGAGAGAGAGAGAGAGAGAGAGAGAGAGAGAGAGAGATTGTAATTCAACATTAGAGAATCTCTCTCTCTCTCTCTCTCTCTCTCTCTCTCTCTCTCTCTCTCTCTCTCTCTCTCCTCTCTCTCTCTCTCTCTCTCTCTCTCTCTCTCTCTCTCTCTGTGTGTGTCCCTAATCCATTGATGATACCGTTGACACAAGAAAAAGAAACTAAATAGCAAAATAATCAACAATCAAATACCCCTTCTATGCATACCAGCAGCCTTGGACCAACAGTGTTTCAGGGAGCGTGTTAAGACGAGGCCCACTCAAGCCTCACCTTAATGTGGTTGTGTATTGCCGAGCCGTTGAAGATTATAGCAGAGATGTCTGATGCTTGTAATTCATCCAGAGAGGAAAAGGGAAGGTTGATCCTGGGGTAGATGATCATGGCCTTAAGATTAGAGCGATACACTGAGCCCAGCGTGAAGGACATCAATAGCCACAAAGCTGCCACACTCCGCCCCAGGTCTTTGGAGGGCATCCACGGAACGCCTGCCAGGACACAGAGGCGTCATCGTTACTCCTGCGCAGTAGCGTTACAGGAATGTTAAGTCAAACGGGTGCGTGGAACTTAATCTCGGTTTCTTGTTAAACTTCGCCCTTTAGGAAAAATTTATTAATCAATTAATAGATAAATAAATAGATAGGTAAATATGAATGAAAAATCAAATGAAACTAAAAAATAAATAAATACGGCAAATAAAACTAAATCTAAATAAAGAAATAAAAATAATGTGAAAAAACGTTCATGCAGTGAATGTACGTAAATGTATAAACATTATATGAAATAGCAAACAGAGTTGTAGTACAAAATTGTGGTCTGGCGGTGAAGCTGTCAGTGCACTTCATTCACACCTGAGAGGACACAGGCCCAAATCCCCGCCAGGGTGGAGACAAATTTGATATCTTTTCTGTGGTGTATGAATAACTTTCCTCCAGGGTCTTACTCCACACACACACACACACACACACACACACACACACACACACACACACACACACACACACACACACACACAAAATAAAAAAAAAGACCTTTTTTTATGTAGGAGGGACGCTGGCCAAGGGTAACAAAGATCCAATAAAAAAAAAAAAAAACACTGAGATGCCAGTCCCAGGAAAGGGTCCAAAGCGTTAGTAAAAAAAATGAAGGGTAAGTGTCTTGAAACCTCCCTCTTGAAGGAAATCAAGTCATAGAAATATGGAAATACTGAAGCAGGCAGGGAGTTCCAGAGTTTACCAGAGAAAAGGACGAATGACTGAGAATACTGCTTAACTCTTGCTTTAGAGGGCTGGACAGAACAGGGGTGAGAGAAAGAACAAAATCTTGTACAGCGAAGCCGCGGGAGGAGGGGGGGTATGCAATTAGCAAGATCAGAAGAGCAGTTAGCATGAAAATAGCGGTAGAAGATACCTAGGAATGCAACACTGTGGCGATGAGAGAGAGACTGAAGACAGTCAGTTAGAGGAGACGAGTTGCTGAGACGAAAAGCTTTTGATTCCACCCTGTCTAGAAGAGCGGTGTGAGTGGAACCCCCCACATATGAAGTATACTCGATACATGGACGGATAAGGCCCTTGTACAGAGTTAGTAGCTGGGGTGGTGAGAAAAATCGGCGGAGACGTCTCAGAACACCTAATTTCACAGAAGCTATTTTAGCTACAGATAAGGAGTGAAGTTTTCAGTTTATAAGTAAAGAACAGAGCGATGATGTTCATTGTAGAAGAGGGGGACAGTTGAGTGTCATTGAAGAAGGAGGGATACTTGTCTGGAAGGTTGTGTCGAGTGGATAGATGGAGGAATTGAGTTTTTGAGACATTGAAGAATACCAAGTTTGCTCTGCCCCAATCAGAAATTTTAGAAAGATCAGAAGTCAGACGTTCTGTGGTTTCCCTGCGTAAAATGTTTACTTCCTGAAGGGTTGGACGTCTATGAAAAGACATGGAAAAATGCAGGGTGGTATCAGCAGCGTAGGAATAGATAGGACAAGAAGTTTAGTTTAGGTCATTGATGAATAATAAGAAGAGAGTGGGTGACAGGACAGGATCCTGAGGACCACCACTACTAATAGATTTACGATAAGAACAGTGACCGTCTACCACAGCAGCAATAGAACGGTCAGAAAGGAAACCTGAGATGAAGTTACAGAGAGAAGGATAGAAGATGTAGGAGGGTAGTTTGGAAATCAAAGCTTTGTGCCAGATTCTATCAAAAGCTTCTGAAATGTCCAAGGCAACAGCAAAAGTTTCACCAAAATCTGTAAAAGAGGATGACCAAGACTCAGTAAGGAAAGCCAGAAGATTACCATTAGAGCGGCCTTGACGGAACCCATACTGGCGATCAGATAGAAGGTTGTGAAGTGATAGATGTTTAAGAATCTTCCAGTTGAGGGTAGACTCAAAATCGTTAGATAGGCAGGAAATTTAAGCAAGTGGACGGTAGTTTGAGGGACTAGAATGGTCACCCTTTTTAGGAACAGGCTGAATGTAGTAGGCAAACTTCCAGCGAGAAGGAAAGGTAGAAGTTGACAGACAGAGCTGAAAAAATTTGACTAGGCAAGATGCAAGCACGTAGGCGCAGTTCCAGACAACAATAGGAAGGACCTCATCAGGTCCAAAAGCTTTCCAAGGGTTTAGGCAAGCGAGGGCATGGAAAACATCATTGCGAAGAATCTTAAGATGTAGCATGAAGTAGTCAGAGGGTGGAGGAGAGGGAGAAACAAGCCCTGAATCATCCAAGGTAGAGTTTTTAGGAAAGGTCTGAGCGAAGAGTTCAGCTTTAGAGATAGATGTGATAACAGTGATGCCATCTGGTTGAAAAAAAAGAGGGAAAGAAGAAGAACCAAAGTTATTAGAGATATTTTTGGCTAGATGCCAGAAGTCACGAGGGGAGTTAGATCTTGAAGGACTTTGACACTTTCAATTAATGAAGGAGTTTTTGCCTAGTTGTAGAACAGACTTAGCATGGTTCTGCGCAGAAATATATAGCACATGAGATTCTGGTGAAGGAAGGTTTAAGTACCTTTTGTGGGCCACCTCTCTATCATGTATAGCACGAGAACAGACTGTGTTAAACAAGGTTTGGAAGGTTTAGGTCGAGAAAAAGAGTGAGGAATATACGCCTCCATGCCAAATACTATCACTTCTCTTATGCTCTCGGCACACAGAGATGGGTCTCTGACACGGAAGCAGTAGTCATTCCAAGGAAAATCAGCAAAATACCTCCTCAGGTCCCCCAACTAGCAGAGGCAAAACGCCAGAGGCACCTCTACTTAGACTTAGAGGGATCCTGAGAAGGGATTGGAGCGACAGGACAAGATACAGATATGAAATTGTGATCGGAGGAGCCCAACGGAGAAGAGAGGGTAACAGCATAAGCAGAAGGATTAGAGGTTAGGAAAAGGTCAAGAATGTTGGAAGTATCTCCAAGACGGTCAGGAATACGAATAGGGTGTTGCTTCAGTTGCTCTTGGTCGTGAAGGCTAGTTCACCAGGGTGGTCAGTGAAGGGAGAGGAAAGTCAAACCTGGTGGTGAACAGTATCGAAGCTGGTTTGGTGAAGTACAGCATCGAAACTTCATAAAAATGTATTATGAATCAAAGGATGTGAAGTTTTACATTACGAATGAACTAGTAAAACATAAAAAAAGATGACTCCCACAACCAGGAACTTTAAATTTAAAAACACGAAATATCCCTACACGCTGTTGTTCTGTTTATCTGGCAGATGAACTGATGCAGAACGATAGGCCGATGAGTTTTGATATTGTTATCTGCCTAGACCTGAAGGCTTATAAACCTCCTATCCTGTGTGTGTGTGTGTGTGTGTGTGTGTGTGTGTGTGTGTGTGTGCCATCGACAATGAGACACCAAAAATGGTTTACGATACACAGCCAGGGATGAGCACAGCGAATCATGTAGAAAATTAAATAAATAAAATAAATAAATAAGTTGTTTGATACACGGTTTCCTCTTCCATCGAATCCCCAACACCAGAAGAATGGTTGTTGAAAGGAAGGGTGAGGTTCATCCATCTAACAAAATTTATACTAACTCTGGGACAAAAGGATGCCCCAGGTCCATATGACAGAAGTCTCCACCTCCCTGAGATGCTCCTCTGTCCCTTCCAGTCCATCCCGCGTCTCGTTCCGTCCCCGCAGACCATTGTCCTCAGTAGCACGCGACCCTCGGGTGACGGACAGTTTGGGTCTGTGATGGAAAGAAAAAAACAAAGAAGAGGAAGAAAATAAGGAGGAGAGCAAGAAGAAGAAAAAGAAGCAAGTATTCATGTGTGGAAAGGGGACATACTTAGAGTTACAGAACGAAGTGATTAGTGGGAGGCTGATATATAAGTGTGTGTGTGTGTGTGTGTGTGTGTGTGTATGTGTTATTTTCTATGATGCTCTAGTAGGTTTTGTGATATATAGGGTGGCTGATACCTTGGAAAAAAATTGTCTATTGAAGAAAGAAAAAAAAATAAATAAATAAAATAAAAAAATGGAGGAAGCACTATACAAACAAAATGTCACAGCGATATGAGAGAGGGGGGAAAAAAGGACGTGAAAACAAAAAAATATTATCTTACCTGCCACGCTTGTTGATGAAGTCGGCTCCGCGAACCACAGCCTGACAGGCGGTGAATACCATGAAGGTGGCGACCAGCACCAACACCCAGACCTGTGTGCACATTCCTTGATAAACGAACACTTCCCTCAACGTAAGTCAGTAACCCCTCACTTGCAATTAGTACAATCAAATCACAGCTCCCGTGATTTTTTATTTATTTATTTTTATTTATTTTATTTTTTTTTATTCTTTTGAATTTGAATTATATCTTATTTTTGTTACTTTTACCTTTCATTTTAACATTACCAGTATTTTATGCATTTTTTCCTTGCCATATGACCGTAATTGTTGCGGTGCCACGTAAAAGATTTTTAATTACTTCAATGAATGTGACTACAATGAAAAAGCTGATGATTTTTTTCTTCTTGTTTAGATTTTTACTGTATATGAATTATACAGTAACTGTATATGCCTTTATTCCCTTTAAAAATATGACTAGTAAGTGTAAAGTAAAGATCTGGAAAAAAAATAAGAGGAAAACGCAAGTGTTCCATTTATCACCATTAACGACCATATTCTGAAAACTTGGTCCGCTCTTTCACTGTTTTCAAATGTTATATTTAAAGTTGCACTGTCTTTTTGGGGGGCGTTTTCATGGTTCTAGTGACAGACTAACGAGACTTCTACATTATTACTACATTAAGAACCCGGATGATAATCTCTGTGTCCTTTGAAAAATAGTCGTAGTGAGAGAACAAAGCTAATCT
Source organism: Scylla paramamosain (assembly GCF_035594125.1). Lineage (NCBI taxonomy): Eukaryota > Metazoa > Arthropoda > Malacostraca > Decapoda > Portunidae > Scylla > Scylla paramamosain. The sequence goes on from NC_087184.1 coordinate 7,083,152, forward strand.
GCAGAGACAACCCGCGCATCACCACTCACCATGGGGTTGTAGGGTTTGATGAAACTCGCCATGTCGGGGGTGACTCCAGGCCTGACATATACTGAATTGTATTCATCAATATAGAGAGGCTCGCTGAAATCCAATGAAGCTAGTCTTTCCGGCGTCACCACGAACAGAGTCCCGGCGAAGTCCATTTCCTGCAACAACGGACACCATTTCAGCAGAGCATCGCAAGAAAGTAATACAAGCAAAGGCGTGGGTAGGGTACGATTCAGCGCCGCCATTCCAGCGCCAATGGTTCGGGGGGGAGAGGTGGGGGATCTCCGTTGTTATTTACGTTACACATATATGGGCTATTGCAGCTTTTGAAACTAGGAGAGGGGAACAAAGTCTGCTATCGAAATTTTTGTTTGGAGTTGATTTTGATTTTTGACAAATATTTGAAAATTAACATTTTCTTTACTTTTCATCGAACAAAAAAAAATGTTTTTTTTTTATTATCGTACAAGAGAAAACGATAACAGACCTTGTTCTCCTATCTTTTCTGATTTTGTTTTTGTTTTTTATTTAGGAATTGGTCAATAAATAAGGGAGGGATACAAGTTGAACATAGGCAATTTAACATGGGATTAAGGATTTTGCAACCGCCCCCCCCTTCAGCGCCGTCGTTTCAGAAACAGCCCATTTCAGCGCCAGACTATTCAGCACCACCCTTTCAGCGCTACCAAATCAGTACTTTATTGGAAGAATCATTGTTATTTATGAGATTGGTTTCTTAAATAAAAAAAAAAAAATCGCTTAAAAGCGAGGGTATTCTTTATTTTTAGTGTGATAAATTGTGCAGAATTGTACTTCATTTCTATTCTTATATTCAAAAACATTTTTTTATATTTCTTTTTTTCATCTGTTTTTTCTACATCTTAGTAATTTGATTTGAGGCTCATGGCCAGCTAAAAGTTTCTCGAAATATTCATCCCGTCCGTTTTGGACTCGTTTAAGAGCTCGGAGGAAGTCCCATGTGGTTGGATGCATCATTCCCAGTTCGTAGTCGTCTGTTTTCTGCTTCAGCATGGTTATTGGTTCTGTCTTCTCCCAGTAAAGTTTGTTGGAAAATGTTTCACATCTCTGTGAAAAACAATGGTTGTCTTCTCTCAGTTCCTCTCTGGTGTGGACAACCAATATAATTTATCTTCAAACAAATTTAAAAGCGGAACCAATTCCCCAGGCAAGGCCGTTGCAAGAGGATCCACATGAGGGTTAATGTCATCATTTCGTATAAATGTAAGTGTCGTTACCATTTTAGCATATAAAGCAAAGTCGGAACTGTTATATGAATCAGGGGTGGCATTCAAAAAAAAAAAAAAAAAAAAAAAAAAATTCCCCAAAAAAAGCCTTAGTGTTTTTTTTTTTTTGTTGTTGTTGTTTTTTTACATATAAAAGTTTTGTTTTATATCATAATGATAAGTAAGGTCCATATATATGTACATATACATAAAAATTGTAAAAGTAATCAAGCGTGACACGTTCATTCCCTGTACAGTGCAGATTAACACAGGCTTTGTCCAACTGGACCAACCAGTTTATTCTTCAGATAGAAAGCGTCAAAATCTTGCAAGATCTAAGTCCCCTCGTGATTTGTGGCACCTAGCCAAAGGCATCTTCAATAACTTTGCTTCTTCGTCTTTCCCTCCTTTATTTCAACCTGATAGCACCACTGCCATGTCATCTGTTTCTAAACTTGAATTTTTTTTTTTTTTTCACATCTTTGCTAAAAACTCTACCTTCGTTGATTCAGGGCTTCTTCCTCCTTCTCCTCCACCCTTTGACTACTTCATGCTACCCATTAAAATCCTTCGCAGTGATGTTTTCCATACCCACGATGGCCTTAATCCTCGGAAGGCTTATGAACCTGATGGGATCCCTCCTATTGTTCTCCGAAACTATGCCTCCGTGCCTGCACCTTGCCTAGTCAGACTCTTCCAACTCTGTGTATTAACATCTACCAACTAACTAATATCTATCAACATCTTGCTGGAAGTTTTGCTTACATTCAGCATGTTCCTATAAAGGGTGACCATTTTAATCCCTCAGACTACCGTCTTATTGCTTTAATTCCCTGTTCTTCTACAGTTTTTTTTTTTTTATTTATCCTTAAGAGGAAGATTCTTAAACATCTATCACTTCACAATTTTCTATCTGATCGCCAGTATGGGTTCCGTCAAGACGGGTTCTATTGGTGATCTTCCGGCTTTTGTTACTGAGTCTTGGTAATCTTCTAGGGATTTTGGTGAAACTTTTCCTGTTGGCTTACACATATCAAAAGCTTTTGATACAAAGCTTTGATTTCCAAACTACTCTCCTACGGCTTCTATCTTTTCTCTGTAACTTCATCTTAAGTTTCCTTTCTGACTGTTCTATTACTGCTGTGGTAGATGGTCACTGTTCCTCTCCTAAATCTATTAACAGCGGTGTTCCTCAGGGTTCTGTCCTGTCACCCACTCTTCTATTATTCACCAATGATCTTCTAAACCAAACTCCTTTTCCTTTCCACTCCTATGCTGATGATATCACCCTACACTTTTCCACATCTTTTCGTAGACGTCCAATACTTCAGTAAGTAAACAGTTCTCGCAGGGAAGCCATAGAACGCCTGACTTCTGATCTTCCTAAAATTTCTGATTGGGGCAGAGCAAACTTAGTATTGTTCTGTGCCTCAAAACTCAATTCCTCCATCTATCAACTCGACACAACCTTCCAGACAACCATCTCTTCTTCTTCAATGACACTCAACTGTCTCCCTCTTCTACACTGAATATCCTCGGTCTGTCCTTTACTTATAATTTAAACTGGAAACTTCACATCTCATCTCTAGCTAAAACAGCTTCTATGAAGTTAGGTGTTCTGAGTTGTCTCGGCCAGTTTTCTCACCCAACAACTGCTAACTCTGTACAGGGGCCTTATCCGTCCATGCATGGACTTTTCTTCATACATATAGGGGAGGGTGGGTTCCACTTATAGTGCGCTTTAAGACAGGATGGAATCAAAAGCTTTTCGTCTTACCAACTCCTCTCCTCTAACTGACTGTCTTCACCCTCGCTCTTATCGCCGCCATGTTGCATCTCTTGCTACCTTTTACCAGCATTTTCCTGCTAACTGCTCTTTTGATCTTGCTAACTGCATGCCTCTCCTCCTCCCGCAGCCTCGCTGCACTAGACTTTCCTCTTTCTCTCACTCTTATTCTCTCCACCTCTCTAATGCAAGAGTTAACCAGTATTCTCAGTCATTCATCCCTTTATCTAGTAAATTCTGGAACTCCCTTCCTGTTTTTGTATTTCCTTCTTCCTATGACTTGAATTATTTCAAGAGGGAGATTTCAAGACACTTATCCTTTAATTTTTGACGACCGCTTTTGACTCTGTTCGGGGACCGGCATCTCAGTGGGTCCTTTTTATTATAATTTTGTTGCTCTTGGCCGGTATCCCTCCTATATAAAAAAGAAAAAACACTTATTTTTTTTTGTTTCACTCTAGATTACTTTTTAATTGTATATCAGTCATTATTATCATTATATGTGCATTTTATTGTTCATTGCTTCACATGTTCGCTGTTCTCCACGTGGATCTAATCTTTTTTTTTTTTACCTTCCTTCCTCCCTCTCTCCTTTCTAAAGATTTCCACACCTTCTTGCTTCTCTGTCGGTGTCTCTGCAGGAAACAGCTGTGATGTCTCCCTCACAGGTCATTGATCAAAGTAAAGATCACCTGTGATTGGTTCCTTTACCTCATTTCCAGCTACACAACTGGTCGAATTCCCATCTTCCTCATTAGTCAGTTACCTTTGACCCTGATTCACTTCTTTCACATAAATATAGGGCCGAGTTGTAGTCAGAGTCAGTCATCACAGAGAGTTCAGATCAGAGAGAGTCGAAGCATCTATCGCGTCCATCGTAATCATTGTCTCTCGATATTACGCGTGTACTATATTCTGTTATTTCATCATTAAAAGAAGAAAAGTGACTGTACCTTCACTCGCACATAAAACCACAAGATCAGACAAATATCCACTAAACTCCACGCTACCATATACCATATCATCTTCGGAGAATCAACGAGCCACCATCATCTGTACTACTAACATCATCTCCAGCCACCCAGTAAGTCTATCTAGCAGTGAGCAAGCAGAGACTTCCATCTGATTTAGTGGTAGCGGCAGGTAACATCAATAACTATCAGAATAAGTGAGTGGAGAGTAGCAGAACTTCATCCAGAACAAAGTGGCAAGCAGCAGATTCACATCCGAGATACTGGTGGCTGGCGGTGAATTTACAACCAAAACAGTGGTGTGAAACGGTGTTTTGTGCGATCCAGGAACACACAGATGCATTGACTCTCTCGTAATCAGTACACACTGAGACATATATATCACGCCTCCACTGCACGCGAGTTGCAAGGCGTCATTACAATCACGACGGAGAAATCGGAGTGTTCTCATTGGAGGTTCATACGGTGAGGCTGAATCGCCTCCAAGTGACCAGCCGCCGTCTGCTGCTTACCAGGCGCCGCGCCTGTCAGCCGCGCCCGCTCCTGCTTTATCTGAGTTGAGCATTATCTTCCCCCGGCCACATTCGTTACCTTGCCCACTTCGTTTCGCCTGGTCGCCGCCTGTCGGCGACGCCCCTGCTTTCTCTGAGGTGTAGGTGCACCTTCGCTCCTTCCCTGAGCCACCCCCCACCCGCCACCCTCTCCCACCCAGTGTTACTCGTGGCCGCTCCTCACGCCACACACACCTTATCACTTCTCATCCCCGTCCTGTGGCCGCCTCATCCGCAGCATCTTCCCGGGCCTCCGCGCACCTTGCCGCAGGCTTATCACCATCATCAACAGGCTCCCTGACTCTTGGTCGCCACTCTCACCGCCGCGTTCTCTGCCTCTGACGTCCGCCCCTCTCGGGCTGTCTCAAGGTCATCTCTCCCCGTTTGCAGTTGACTCCTCCCAGCCGCATTCCGCAGTCATCTTGCTGTCACCTCATCACCGCCAAATTTAAGCACTCAATCTAATTCAGATTCATTTCCTTGTCTTCTCCAATCTTTCTTCTTCTGGTGTTAAGTTCAGTCTGTCTGTCAGTCTGTCTTTCTCTCTCTCTCTCTCTCTCTCTCTCTCTCTCTCTCTCTCTCTCTCTCTCTCTCTCTCTCTCTCTCTCTCTCTCTCTCTCTCTCTCTCTCTCTCTCTCTCTCTCTCTCTCCGTCTATCTGTCTGTCTATCTGTCTATATGTCTGTCTATCTATCTTCCTGTCTTCCATATACCTGTCTGTCTGTCTATCAGCGCCTATATTGTTTCCTTCTGTCCTTCATTATTATTTATTGTTGTTTATGTGTTGTATCATGATGTGTGTATCATGGTATATTTCGCTAGTTTATATTTGTTGTGTGTTATTCAATGTGTGTTGTAACACTTTTGTGTATGTTTATTCATTAATTATACTGTGAGACACACACACGTCTCTTTCTCATGAAAACGAGATCACAGTCTGCCCTGTCGTCTTTATCAATGCGTGACAAAATCCCTGCTGACAACGCAACAACACCTCATATGACATTCGTCCATGAGTCTCATCAACTTCCTAACTTTTCTGGAGCCGGTACAGAAACAGTTCATCAGTTTATTCTGAGGATAGAGGAGGAATGTACCAGACGTTCCGCCACCACTGATAAGGAGAAAATATCCATTTTGAAATTTCCTTTCTGTCATGAGTCCTCAAGTCTGGCTGGTCTTTTCGTTAAATCAGATAAATTCGCTTCTCTCACTGTCTTTGATGACTTCACCATTCAGCTCAGAAATCATTTCCAGAATCATTCAAAGCTTGGAGCCACACATTCTCTCCTCAAATTTTCAAAATGTATCACTTAACACGTTCGATCACACGGTAATCCTTACAAGGCAGAAAAGCATCGTTTCATCCCTGAGCTCAGAACTGATCGCTTAACTCCAAGATTCAAATTGGTTTACAGGTGACTCATCTCTTGTTCACCACCTTGATGCTCCAATTTTCAGGCGGCCAGTGACGTAGTATTTAACAAAATTGACTATATATATATATATATATATATATATATATATATATATATATATATATATATATATATATATATATATATATATATATATATATATATATATATATATATATATATATATATATATATATATATATATATATATATATATATATATATATATATATATATATATATATATATATATATATATATATATATATATATATATATATATATATATATATATATATATATATATATATATATGATGATGTCTACAAAGTGATATCTGATAAACGCCCTCTTCCCAGCTCTCTGAGCCTGTTCAGGTACTCATCTGAATCTTCACTCTCAGTTCCTCATCTCGTCTCTCTTCACCCTCTCGTGGCTGTTTTTACACACAGATCACACTCCAGATCGAAATCTAGATCCAGACATGTCACCTGTACCCGTTGCAAACTATTTGGTCATGTTATCACAGAGTGTAGGGTTGTTCTCACTAGCTCAGGTAGACACTCCTTCAACCCTCATGTCTTCTGTTCCTTTCACAAAAAGGTTGGTCATTCCTAGCAAGTCTGCATGCGATATCATGCATGCTCTCAGGCTGCTCAACAATCATTATCGTCGGGAAATGCCTTGCGCCATTCTCTGATAAATCCATCATAACATCATCATCAATACTAAAATCATCACCTTCATATGTGCCAAAACAGCATACAAGGCATAAGTTATGCTTCATCCATCATCCTGATTCAGCACTTCCTTCAGTCAACATTAGATATGATGGATTATTTAATGGCATTGTCACAGATGTTACGTGTAACTTTGAATCTTACAAAGAATTCTTTGACATGGGTGCTGCTGTTAATCTCATTAAGTTGTATGTATTTCGAAAACTCTCTTCCTCTTCTCAGAATTATATCACTGCATTATCTCCTGACATTAATCTTAATGGTTTATGTGGGAAAGTACTCTTATCACTGTCTTTATCACCTCAGGAACCAAACATACGTGATTAGATCTACATTGTATCAAATGTCTTTTTCAATGCAGATCTTCTCATAGGCCTTAACACCATGTGCAAGTATTACATCAGCTTATTTCCTGCTCTCAATGAAATCGCTCAAAGGGATTCCTACTGTTCTCCCCTGTAATAATTTTCCTTCTCTTGTTGATGTGGTAACGTCCGTCGCACTTCTTCCTTCTCCCAGCGACCAAACATTATCCACACGGGATTCTTTTGTTACATCATCTGGCTTGCCTGTCTCACAGCCTCATTCTCATCCGTCTTCCTTGTCAGACCACGGTGTAACTTCTTGTAAATACATTTTGCTAACAGAACCGGTAACGCTATCTGAATGTGATTTATATGAAGTAAACACTAAGGTTAAGTCTGCTGTATCAAGCACTGACATCCTCTGTTATGCACTACAATCTCCATGTGTTGAGTTAGAATCTATCCTAACCACCATTGATGAAAATGGTTTCTGTAAAAAGTGGGCTGAAAAATGTCACATCTACACCTGTCAAACCCAAGGCTACTTGCAATACCCTGAGAAGGTTGAAACCTTAGATGACTTCCCTTCTTCCTCAATCAATAATATATCTGCATCTGATAGCCCTAACATGTCTTCTCTTCCGCCTATCACGAAAGATCATATATCTATTCTAGATTTTACAGAAGCTCAACAAGAATTACTTGCTCTCCTCAACTCTTTCAGGAATGTCGTATCTTTCCCTGACGAACCTCTGAGTCACACGGACGTCATCACTCACTCTATCCACCTGACTCCTGGGTCCAAGCCGTCTCACACTTCCTCCTACAGGGTGCCACACAGCCGACGAGATCTGTTTGATGAAGCTGTTAAAGGCATGCTGTGTCAGAATATTGCTGAGCCAGCGTGTTTTCCTCATAACGCCCTCTTGTTACTCGTTCCCAAGAAACAAGGCGACTGGCATGTTGTTGCTGATTTAAGGAAATTGAATGCATCTACCATTCCTGATCGTTATCCAATGCCGAGGTTAGGTGATCTTCTTCTGTCTCAAGGTAAGTCAAATTCAGTGTTTTCCACCCTAGATTCAGGCTTCTTTCAGTTTGAATTAGAGGAAAATTCCTGGCCATACACTGTTCCCACTACTTCCTCTGGCCAATTCATGTTCAAGTGCATATCTCAAGGCTTACGAGACTCGCACTTCACGTTTCAAAGATCAATGAATTGTATTCTTTCCGGTCTCATCGGCAAAAGTGTGTTTTGCTTCCCCAATGACGTTATCATAGCATCCAATAATCTCTCAGAGTATTTTCATACATTATCTCTTGTCATGCCACGCTTTAAAGTTGCTGATTTAAAAGTCAAACTCAGCAAATGTTCATTTCTCAAAAAAAAAAAAAAAAAATCAAATTCCTTGGTCATAAAATCGACAAAGATGGTATTCATACTTTAAATGACAAGTGAATGCTGTGAAAAACTTCCCTTTTCCCACTAATATCAATCAGATCAGGCATTTCATTGGTCTTGCTGGATTTTATTGCCGGTTTATAAAAAAAAAAATTATTCAATCTGATTGTACTAGGTAATCTGGTTCTTCTAGTGCCAAGGAAACACAATGGTAAGTGCTGCGTTATATTAGTATAAAAAAATTGTACAAAATATATGTGATGAGCTGAGCTGCCAGGGAGCCGCATGTCCGCCACGGAGGCAAGGTGGACAAGGACTGAAGATGCTGAGGGGGTCGCTTGAGGTCACGGCTGGGCTCTTGTCCCCAGGGAGACCTACTCGGTGAGGTCGATGGGAGCCCAAACACCGTGGAGCAGTCCGGAGCACCGCGGAGACAAAGGGATGGTGGACACGAAGGTTGACTTCACTCCACTTGGTTGGCTGAGGCTGGCACCCGAGGCGTCGTCAAATCCCACAGGATTTGCACGCCATGAAATGAGAGCAGCAAGGGTGTGGGCGTGTGTCCTAACACCAGCACATGATTGTTCAGTCTCCTACTCATCTGCTCAAGAAAAATATTGCATTCATCTGCTCTAAGAAGGAACAAAATCCCTTTGGTAAGCTCAAAACTGCCCTGCTTTTCCTAATTTCAAGGGAGATTTTATCTTATACGCTTCAGGTTCGGAATCGGTCCTGTTCTTACGCAAAAAGGCTTACTTGGTGAACATCGTGTAAAAACATATTCACACCAATCATTCTGCTGTCACAGAGATCTTCAAGGGTTACAACTTCTCAAATAAATTCGCTCGCTGGCAACATACGATCCAGGAATTCAATCCTACATTTTCCTATATTTCTGCAAAGGCAAATTGAATTGCTAATACACTGCCACACAATGCTGCACCTGTTTCAGCCATCACAGATAATCATGCCATGCCGACCGTGGACGAGATCAAGAGACATCAACACTCAGATGCGTTCTGTTCTAGTGTTGCATATTACCTCGAATCTGGAGACGAGACTAATCTTTGCAAGTGAGTGCTGATACATTCTTCATGCAAGACGGTCTCTTGTATAAGTCGAGTGAGGTCTCTATCGATAATTCTAGTTTATGTCACCACGTGATACCTTAGTCGTTAGTGAGTACCATTCTATACCATGTCCACGACTCACGTCACGCAGGACATCCAGGTCGAGACTGATACCTCGCACAGACAAAATTATCATACTTCTGGTAGACTATGAGAAAAGATATCTTTCAGCAATGTGCGCTTTGTTCTCAGCGTGCTTCACATCGTCCATCGCTCTCTTACGACCTCTTCCTTACCCCATCGCTTCAGCTCTGCTTACAGAGAACGCTTATCAATACCTTCATATGTGTTGATAATTTCTCACGTTTCACCATTCTCGTTGCTCTCAAGGACAAAACTACAAATTCTGTTGGTGGAGCAATAATTGATAACAAAATGTGTCCTTATGACTCTCCTCGTGTCCTCTTATCTGACAATGGCGCTGAATTCAATAACTCTGTCTTACAGGAGTTTTCAAAAAAATTTAACATCAAGAAATGTAACACCGTCTCTCACTCGCCTAGTTCAAACGGTAAAGTGAAGCGTTGTAATAAACGTATCCTTGACGTTCTGCGTTACATAACAGAAGCAAAGACTCATGGGACGAATGGCTTCCTCACCTAACCTGCTCTCTCAACTCACCGATTCATTGTGCTATCAATGAGTCTCCCCATTTCGTACTCTTTAGCAAAGACAAGCTTCTCCCATACGAATTTCTTAGTGCTCCGCATCCAGTCTATATCATGGATGACTACATAAAATGTCGTCTGCGCGATTTTCAGTACACCAATAAGATCATTCATTGTCGCGTCACAGCGCTACAGAGTGAGATGTTGAAGAAATTAACAATGTAGAGCAACAGATTCTTCCATCGAATTAGGTGGATCGAATTAGGTGATCATGAACTAGAGTTCATGATCACAACTCTAAGCTCATTGACCCATATCGGGTAATCATAAGAACATAAGAACATAACATATTAACATAAGAACATAAGAAATAAGGAAGCTACAAGAAGCCATCAGGTCTACACGTGGCAATTCCTACGTGAAATATACCTACCTATTTCCACCTATCATCCCATCCATAAATCTGTCTAATCTTCTCTTAAAGCTCCCTAATGACTCAGCACTAACCACTTGATTACTGAGTCCGCTCCATTCATCTACCACTATATTTGAGAACCAGTTCCTTCTTGTCTCTTTTTTAAACCTAAATTTTTTCAAGCCTGAACCCGTTATTTCTTGTTCTATCCTGGTTACTGATCCTAAGAATTTTCCTTACGTTTCCCTTGTTATAACCCTTGTACCACTTAAAGATTTCTATCAGGTCCCCTCTTAACCTATGTCTCTCTAAAGAATGTAGATTTAACAGCTTCAATCTCGCATTGTAAGGAATACTCTTCATCTCCTGTATCCTCTTAGTCACTCTCCTTTGTACTGATTCTAATAGGCCTACATCCTTCATGCATTACGTAGGGTGATGAGGTTTGACCAGAGCCAAATATAACTTTAATATTACTTCTACTTTTAACACTCCTAAAAATGAATCATAATACTCTATTTGCCCTGTTTCTGGCCTCTATGCATTGCTTTCTTGGACGAAGTTCAGAACTAACTATAACTCGTAAATCTTTTTTGTACCCTGAACCTACCAGAGCTTCGTTGTTTATTGTGTATCTGATGTGTGGGTTTCCTCTACCTACGCTAAGTACTTTGCATTTGTTGATATTAAACTGCATTTGCCATCTGTCTGTCCATTCGTTCATCCTATCCAAATCTTCCTGGAAGGCGATGGCAACCGATTCTAACCTAATTAAGCTACCTATCTTCGTGTCATCCGCAAATTGAATGACATCACTACTAATTTCATTATCCAAGTCACTGATATATATATATATATATATATATATATATATATATATATATATATATATATATATATATATATATATATATATATATATATATATATATATATATACGAGTATATATCAAAAGCAACAATGATCCTAATACTGATACCTGTGGCACCCCACTAATTACTTGACCCCACTCGGATTTAGAGCCGTTTAATACAACTCTCTTTATCCTGTGTAACACCTTCCCATCTATCCCGTGCGCCCTAACCTTTCTCAGGAGCCTCTGATGAGGTACCTTGTCAAACGCTTTACTAAAGTCCAGATATAGGATGTTATAACTATCACCATTATCTGCTTCCTCGTAAACTTTACTGTAGAAACTTTACAAGTTCATCAGGCAAGACGTGAAGCCACGCTGTGAATGATTTATCAATTTATGATTGTCTAAATGCTCCCAAATGTTCTTCGGTATTACTGACTCCATTATTTTACCTACAACAGAAGTTAAGCTGACAGGTCTATAATTAGACGTTAAAGTTTCACCTCCTTTCTTAAAGATGGGTACTACATTCGCCTGCCTCCACATTACTGGTACGTTGCCTGACTAAAGTAATTTTCAAAAGACAGAAACTAACGAATCACTAATAACCTCTTTGCATTCCTTAAGTAATCTGGGAAATATTTCATCTGGTCCTGGTGTCCTGAACTTTTTTAGCCAATCTATCTCCTGTTCCATTATCTCCTTAATTATGGTAATATCTATCAGCTTCTCATTCTCTTCTGCTCTAAACATCTGCTCACTATTCGGCATTTCCTGCATGTTTTCCTCGGTGAAGACAGTTAAAAAACGCTCATTCAGAATTTTACTAGTTTCCTGCCTAGAACTAACTAGCTCCCCATCTGCTGCCTTTAATGGAACTATCGTTTCTCTATTCTTCGTCCTATATACCAGATAAAATCCCTTGGGTTCCGTCTTCGCCTGGCCGTCTACCTTTCATTCATTATTGTTTTTAACTTCCCTCGTTAACCTTCTGACTGTTCTAATTCATTATATAGTGGCCTGAAAACCTCTTCCCCTGCATTTAATCTCTGATATATACTTCTCTTCTGCCCTATGTAGTGTTTTAACCTAACAGTCATCCAGTTAGGGTCACTCCTCTGTGATCTTATTGCTCTATATGGGGTGTTTGCTAACTGTCCTGTATGTAATTTATGAACGAAATATTTATACAACTCATCTACATTTACTTCCCCTAATCTCATCTCGGCCCCATCCATCCTCTCCACTCCATCTTCTACTCGCCTCGACCTCACCTCGCCCATCTCATCATGACCTGACCCTCCAACATACTCACACATATCTCACCCTCTCTCACTCCTCCAACTCTTCCGGTCATTTCTCCCTCCTCTTCCCCTTCCCCTTCACCCTCACACCTCACCCCACTTCCCTCACCCTGCCTTATCTCTCTCAACTCCGTCCTGGACCTTACCTCTGCCAGCATCCGTTGCCAACTCAACTCCTTGGAGGTACTCCTTGGAGGTCAACTCCTTGGAGGTACCTTTTTAATCCCTCAAATTCTGCTCTCCTAAAGTCAGGTGTTTTACTGGTGTTGTTGCTTCTAAAAGTTTCCTCCCATTTTAAATTGTACCTAATTTCCCAATGGTCACTGTTACCTAGCTGTCCTCCAACCTCTACCTGCGTGACTGCTTCCTCCCTGTTAGTAAGAATTAAATCTAGAATATTATTCCCTCTTGTGGGGTCTAAGTTTTTTTTTTTTTTTTTATGTAGGAGGGACACCGGCCAAGGGCAACAAAAATCTAACAAAAAAAAAAATGCCCATTGAGATGCCGGTCCCCGAATAGAGTTCGAAGCGGTAGTTAAAAACTGAAGGATAAGTATCTTGAAGCTTCCCTCTTAAAGGAGTTCAAGTCATAGTAAGGTGGGAATACAGAAGCAGGCGGGAAGTTCCAGAGTTTACCAGAGAAAGGGATGAATGACTGAGAATACTGGTTAACCCTTGCATTAGACAGGTGAACAGAATAGGGGTGACAGAAAGAAGAAAGTCTTGTGCAACGAGGCACAAGATTACCTGTTTTAAAAAGTTTTCCTAAAGTACCTTAAGAAATTCCTCTGCTTCACTGTTACCCACCATCAGGCTCCTGTCAATATTCCTAAAATTAAAATCGCCTACTACACATACCTGACTGTACCTGCCTACTCTATTTATTTCCTGCCATAGTGAGGTGTTAATTTCCTTTGTACTCTTCAGTGGCCTGTACACTACTCCCAGTACTACTGACTGTGATCCTTCTTTAATATCTACCCATATCGACTCTGTTTTGCTATCTGTTTTAGTTTTACAATTAATACAACATTGTAACGTGTCCCTAATGTTCAGCGCGACGCTTCCTCCTCTCCTGTTTTCCCTGTCTTTATAGAATAGTGTATAAATTAATAACAGGCATGAGCGAAACTTGTTAAATTATGTTCTTTGCATCGATAGTATTATTACGGGGAGTGAAGAAAAATTGTAAATAGTATGTAATTTATTCTACCTTCCCTACATTCATTCGTGCAGACCAAATCACATAATCTGGATTTATATTTTGTGAGACTGGGGGGGGGGGGAACCTTAGGCAGCCGGACATCTTCCGGTGAATTTGAGTCTAGTCAAACGCTAGAGCGGCTAGATCTATCTTGACGTGAGGAATTTGCTTGCCTTGTTTGAATAGCAAGAATATAACAACGTAAAGCACTACTTTGCCAGTAGTTTGATGAAGCTCGATTGCCAATGTATTATGATTTAGTACCATAATCTGAAACACTTCTGGCCTCACCTTGACTACCTTCAATAAGTTCTACTTGAAATTACATTGGTTTTAAAGTTTTTTTTTTTTCTTTTTTTTTACGGTTCTGGTGACAGATTAACCAGATTTCTCCATCATTAACAAGAAAAACACTTTTGAGAATCCGGCTAATCATCTCTGTGACGTTTGAAAACGGATGAGGGAAGAGGGGAAAGTGTTTCTGAATACATGCTTTAGTGTAGGTAAATAATACCTATAGCTCAGATGTGCAAGAGGAAATAAGGGAAGTAGTATTTAAGTGATATTTAAGGTGAAGGAAGCAATACTCACGTGTCGTTGCAGCAAACCAATGAGGCCCGTCCAGGAACCATTGGGCTGCTGGTGGCCGTACACGCGGTGCTTCGATATCATGAACTGGAAACTAGAGCATCGACCGTCATCAGTACATACCATTCCCCGCCTCTTACCATGCGGTGCTTACGTTCACTAACAAATATTATCTTCATTTCTGGCAACTCGTGTATAGTAGTAGTAATAGTAGTAGTAGTAGTAGTAGTGGGGCTAATGACCTCCAAGTAATGGAGCCCCTAATTGACACATCAATAAACATGGGGTGGAGGTATTATTAAAGTTGTAGTAGTAGCAGTAGTAGTAGTAGCAGTAATAATAATAATAATAATAATAATAATAATAATAATAATAATAATAATAATAATAATAATAATAATGATAATAATAATAATAATAATAATAATAATAATAACAACAACAACAATGATGTTAATAATCAGTGTGCAGTAGTTACGGATGTCAGTGCCACTTACACCAGTACTCAAGTTTTTGGCTTTCTACAGTCATGATATACAGAATGGAAAAGTTTAGACCCAGAGGTAAACCTCCTAGTGACGATCGCCAGGTAACTGACACTAGCTACCTATGCCTTGGCGCAGGATTCTTGCTAGATTACAAGCAGAATCGTGCAAACTCCATTGAAAGGCTCCAGTCAAGATCTAAATACCAGAGCTCTGACCATATCCATCCAACCCTCAGTTAATACTTTCATTCAGTACCGATAGCACTATGAAACACGACTTTTGTCTTTGACAAGCAAGTGTTATTTTCCGACTCTTTTCATTGCAAAACAATAGAAAATGCCCATTATTCCTGCCAAACTTTGTTTTTGTGGCTTTTAGTATTTTTTTTTTTTTTTTGCCCCAAAATAGATCAATTTCGCCATTTTCACCATTTTTGGACAGAAAAAAAAATCAAATGATACGGACATTTATTTTAAAACTGAAACTAATTTTTAGGATTAAAAATGATTTTTTTTTCTTTTATTTGCGTGAATACAACAAATCATTTTCACGTATGAGCCCCAAATGTAGTCTCTTATGATTTTTTTCATTGAAGGATCCCTGATATCTCTGTTCAAAGTTCAGTATATCTTGGTGGAAGCGCTCCCCTCGTTTTTCTGAATATGCTCCCATATTCTCCTTGAAGTTGTCGAGGTGAGCATCTAGGATATGGACCTTCAAGGACATTCTGCAGCCCATCTCACCAAAACTTTTCACTAAAGATTCAACCATTTCCATACAGTTATCAGCCATGTTGTTGCCAAGAAAGCCCTGTACTGCAGCAATGAAACACTCCCAAGCTTTTTTCTCCTTTTCTGTGAGCTTCTGTAGAAATTCTGAGCACTCCATAATTTTCCTTACTTATGGTCCAACGAAGATGCCAGCTTTCACCTTTTCCTCTGAAAGCTTAGAAAAGAAGTCCTGAAGATATTTGAAGGCAATAGACTTCTTGTCAAGACCTGCAACAAACTGTTTCATGAGACCCAGTTTGATGTGTAGTGGAGGAAACAAAACCTTGTGAGGATTCACCAATGGTTCATGTCTGATATTGTGTTTTCTCACCGTAATGTCAATCCTTAGAGGCCAGTGCTTTCTCTGGTAATGTGCTGCTCTGTCTCTACTGTCCCAAAGGCAAAGAAAACAGGGATTCTTGGTAAAACCTCCTTGCAGTCCCATCAAGAAAGCCACCATCTTGATGTCTCCAATAACTTCTCAGCCATGCTTGTAGTTCACAGTTTTCAGTAGGAACTTTACACAGCTGTATTCCTCCTTAAGATGCACAGAATGAGCAAGAGTCAGAGATGGATACTTGTTTCCATTGTGCGGAAATCAAGCTTTCAGGATTTTGGAAGAGCTATCAATGAAGTCTCCATTTATCTGCATTGCAAGCAATTCCAATAGCATCAAACAAGCCTGATACATCATTGCAGCAGCATAGCCTGTCCTCCTTTGCAAAGAAGCTGGAGAAATGTTTGTGACGTTTTCTTTGGCTGGTCACTTGCACACTGTCATCAAGTAAATTCCATTCCTTCAGCCTTGAAATCAAAAGCTCACCATTTGGCTTTGTCAAACCAAGATATCTGATGAGGTCATTGAGGTCTCTCTGGTTTGGGTAGTAAGGAATCCTCTCAACTACAGCTGTATCTGTGATGTCACAGTCTTCCTCTCTGTTTAGTTAATCTTCTGACCTGCTGCTTTCTTCAGATAGTTGACTTCTTTCTGGAGGAGCTGGTACTGGAAGATCAGCACTGTGTGGTACTGGTGCAATGGAAGATGGAATGTTTGGATAGAAAACAGCAGGTGCATTATTTCCCAGATCGCCGTTTGAAAGGATCCACCATGTAGAAAAAGCAGTCAGTCGAGTGATCAGTAGGTTCAAACCATATTCTAGGAATAGTAAATTCCAAGGCACTGTTTTCTCCTCTATACCATCCTGTAAAAGAACAACAGTGTCAGTTTCTGTTAAACTTATTTTATTTTCATTCTTAATTCTTAATAGGATTTTACTCTTGAAAAATTAACAGATACTTTACCTTTTAGTGTTCTTTTACAGTGCTCACAAGCAAAATGAGGTGCCCAGGTCTTGTCTTGGTCCCCAGCTGGCACAGCAAAATATGCTTTGTAAGCTTCACACATTTTTCCAGATGCTGTCACAGAGAACTTCTTTGCTCTTGTCTTGATGAATTGACCATATATGTATCAGAATGTATTTAGAGAATGACTGTAGCCTCTTGATGCCATTTCACCTCTTGTGATGTGTCTTCTCAGACAACCAAAGCAGAAATGACTGGTGGTCTGCAAGCCCCTACTTTTATATTGTCAAACAGTATTCTAGAATATTCTCAGTCTTTCTAGAATGTGTTCCAAAATGTTCTAAATCTTTCTAGAATATTCTTCAACCTACTTTAGAATATTCTTAATCATTCTAGAAAATTCTTGCAGATTCTAGAAAATTCTTAATACTTCTACATATTTCTATTTTATTCTAGAAAGTTCTAGAGTATTCTGGAAATGTTAACACTGAATAGAATGTTGTTAAAAATGTTATAGAAACTCCTAAAAGTGTCTGGTAGAACACTCTGGACGATTTGAGATTTCTGAAATGTAAGCAAATTCTTCTAGATATGAGAAATTTTTTGCTTGATCTGGTCAGTTCAAGAATTATTTTATTAAAATTTTAAAAATCTTTAGAACACATTATATACTTTCTTTCATTGTTTAACTTATTTGCAACATTTCAAAGGCAATTAGATAAGCAACAGAAATTTTGCAAAGGTCTTTACCTGACATGAAAACCAATAGTAACCCATACTATAATGAAATGTAAATTCGTTGTTCTAACCACAAAAGCAAAGTTTTAGGATCAAAATAACTTCTTTTATATTTTGTTTAGATGGAAATAACTGGAAAATTATGGTTTGGGGCCAAGGACAAGACGGAAGTGAATTTTTGTTACATAATGCAGTTATCGTTCGGAACCTCATATTTTGTGAACACAGAACTATTAACAAATGAACGAAATTTAAAGGAACTTACCGAATCCTATGACAGTACTCCTCGAATCTTGGCTGATACGAGTGAAAATGTGACATCATTTCTTTTTTTTTTTTTTCGTGACTAACGAATTTAAATGAGACAAACCCTGTATGATCAGATTGATATGAAGAAATATGACCATGTGTAAAATGTAGTAGCATACTATCATGTAGTCAGTGCTGTCGTCTGGTGTGTGTGTACTCAGTACATTAACCGGACTTGACGCGTCCGATACCCAATCAGTGATCGCCCGAACCTCGGGAGTCGGGACCCTGTGTTGTTGTCTGTCAGTTGCATTCATAGAGGGAATGTGTAAAGATTACAAATTCGTTCAAATACCAGAAATGGATATCTAGTTGAAAACAGAGAAATTATCAGGAAAAAAAATCCTGAAAAGTAATCCTTGACTATATTGTCTGGTAAGAGGGGCGGTTGCCACTGAAATTAATGATGAAGAAGGCCAGAGAGAAGCACACACACACACAAGAAAAAAAAAAAAAAGACGCAGGGTGGAACAAGATGATATGAAACAGCAGAGTGAAGCATAGGGTTGATTGAAGGGGAAGACAGAGCTTTCTACTGAGAAAGACAGAGCTGGAAAAAAAATAAATAAATAAAATAAAATAAAAAATATGATGAAAACTATATCGCCTTGAGATTTACATGGATTGGTGATGCTGAAAAACCAAGTCCATAATGTGTTCTTTGTAATGAGGTTCTAGCTAACAGAAGTCTCAAACCTTCTTACTTGCGCTGCCATCTGCAAAATAAACATAACCTGAAAGACAAGCTAGTAGATTTCTCAAGTGCAATCTGAAAGCATTAACATAAAGATAAAAAAAAATATTGGCATCACATTCAGGTACTGGATCTAACAAGAACTTTCTACGACCACCATACCTTGCAGGCAACACTTTAACAAAAAAGGAATGCCACACACGGCCGCGGAAGAAGTATGCTTGCCAGTGACAGAAGACTTGGTAAACTGCATGTTGGGGGAAAAGGTGGCGAAAAAGCTAGTCAAGATTCCACTTTCCAACAATATTGTGGCCCGCGACAATGACAGTATGTCATCAAATATTCTCTGCCAGCTAATACGTTTTATCAAAGACAGTGAGTTTTACTACCTGCAAATTGATGAATCAACAGATATTACAAATTTGGCTAATCCTTTGGTTTATGTTCGCTTATATATATATATATATATATATATATATATATATATATATATATATATATATATATATATATATATATATATATATATATATATATATATATATATATATATATATATATATATATATATAGCACAGTTTATGAGGAATTTTTGTTTTGTCGGCCTCTTATCACTCGTTCAAGTAGAGAAAATATTTTTAATTTAATCAACAATTTCATGAAAGACGGGCATTGTTCTGGGTGAGTGTGGTCAGTACCCGTCACTTTAAATTCATTATTTGAAATACGATCCTTCTCACGTTTGGCCTTATTTTTTTTTTTAGTTCATCCCATTTTGTTTTTTATACTCTTACTTTTTAGCAATTTAGAAAAATATTTTTACCATATCATACTTTTCTTTTTAATATCAATATTTTAACTTGGAATCACTGTCGTTTTTAAAGTTTTGCAGCGGCGCCATATGGTCGCGATGTTGCGGTGCCATAATGTCAGTCATGAAAGATTGTAGGATTCAATGTGAGGGATGTGCAGGAGTGAATATTGATGGAGCAATGTCATTGACAGAGAAACATAAAGGACTTGTAGCTTTTATCAAGAAAATTGTTCATTCAGTTTCCTGAGTTCACCTCATAAAATATGCCAGCTTAGCTGCTCTCTGTTCTTAATGATTTAGTGAAAATTGTCAATTTCATCAAAACTCGCCCATTTAATTCAAGGATTTTCAAAGTTCTGTGCAAGGAAATGGGCAGTGAACATGAGACATTGCTTTTTGCATATTAGAAGTGCGATGGTTGTCAAGAGGCAAAGTTCTGACAAGGCTTTTTGAACTTTGATGTGTTCATTTTTTTATGGATCACCCATTCGATTTGTCTTCTTACTTGCATGATGAATAATGGCTGCAAAAACTTTGATACTTGGCAGACATTTTCTCAATACTGAATGACTTAAATCACGGTGTTTACCACACAAAACAAAGTCGAAGCAATGATAAAAAAAAAATAAATAAATAACATTTTGGTCAAGCTGTGTAGTCAGATTCCATTAAGTATTTTCCTTTGCTAGATGACTTCACTGAAATAAGTGAAATCGTCTTCAAAAAGTGGGTGAAAAGTCTTATTTTTTAACACTTCAAACAACTAAGTGAGCACCAACGGAGATACTTTTCTTCCAGGGACCTATCATACACCTGGATACGCATGTATGGGGAGGGGGTCCACTCTGGAGAATGACTATGTACTCTTCTAGACAGGGTGGAATCAAAAAACTTTTCGTCTTATCAACTCCTCTCCTCTAATTGACTGTTTTCAGCCTCTTCATCATCTCCGCAATGTTGCATCTCTTGTTATCTGCTATTTCCATGCCAACTATTCTTCTGATCTTGCTAACCGCATGTCTCTCCTCCTCCCGCGGCCTCGCTGCACCCCTATTCTGCCCACCTCTCTAATACAAGAATTAACCAGTATTCTCAATCATTCATCCCTTTCCTTGGTAAACTCTGGAATTCCCTGCCTGCCTCTTTATTTCCACCTTCCTATGACTTGAACTCTTTCAACAGGGAAGTTTCAAGACACTTATCATTTTATTTTTGACCACCGCTTTCGACTCTGTTCGGAGACCGGCACCTCAAAGGGCCTTTATTTATTTATTTATTTTTATTTTTTTACTGCAGTTTTGTTGTCCTTGGCCAGTGCCCCCCATGCATACATAAATAAATAAATAAATAAATAAATAAATAAAAATAATATAAAATAAAAATTGAAGTTTCTCTCTTGATCAGACATCTGCCACTTAAGGAACAGGAACAGATAGAATACTGTAGTTGTCACCTGATGGAGAATCGCAAATACAATTCATACAAAAGCCACTCGTGGATTTCTGGGTAGAAATCATGGAAGATTCGGGTGATTTACCCTGGTGACCATTGAGATTATTGATGCCCTTTGTCACAATATATCTATGTAAGGCTGGCTTTTCTGCATTTACAGCTGTGAAGACGAAGTATATCCAGAGGATGAATGCTGAGAAAAATCTGAAAATCAAACCTTCTTCAATTGTTCGGGAGTTTGATGACCTGTGTGCTGCAATGCAGGCTCATCCATCCCACTAATTACTAACAGGTAAGCTCTGGCATGTTATTAGTCTCTTCTTAACAAAACTCCTGTTTACAATTGGCATAATTTCTTGCGCATATTCGTAAGATATGATACAATGATTTATTTACAAACAACTGATATGAATGATATCATTGTGTTGATTATTAATAATAGTAAACATGTGAGCTGTATAAACGTAATGAAAATGTAATACATACGTAAACGGTAACAAAAATGGTGATGGCTGTATGAGGGGAGTGCGTGGCCTCGATTATAGCCTGAAAAGTTTGGGAACCGTTCATCTAAATAATTATTTCGATCTTGCCCCCAGTAACGTCTACCACAGGCTGCTGAGAGAAGTTGAAATAAAGTGTTTGAAGTGTTAAAAAATTTGGACTTTAATTTTTTTAAGTTAACAGAAAGAATCAAACAAATAAATTAATTAATTAAATTAAACAAAATTAATTAAAGAAATGAAATTGCCACCCGGAAAACAAAACATTACCTGAGTTAACAGAAAAATCAAATTGATAAATGAAAAAAAAAATAAAGAAAAAAAATCAAATAAAGAAAATCTTCACGCGAAAAGCATGCACCGCATGACACAACCAGCTCGGGCCACGTATGTTGTGATGCACTTATGAACAAACTTAGGCATGATTTCCAAAGGTTAGAAAATGGGGAATATTCCGCCAGCAGAGAATAAAGCGGAACATTAATATTTGCACTCACCACATGCCGAGGTGGCGCTCTATGATGTGCAGGATGGTTACCACGGGGCCGCTGTACTGGTAATTGCCTGGCGTGCCCGAAATTAGCACGGCGTGTCCAAACTGTGAAGGGAAAACATTCAGACACAGGGTTACGATGATACTACTCACGGTACTGTTCTAAGAGCACTATTATATGAAACACTTCTGTCCACACTTACATTATTTTCAAAAGGCTTTAGTTGAAGCTACACGGGTTTTTAAGGGAATTTTTAGGGTTTTAGTGATAGATTAACAAGATTTCTACCTTACTAACGGGAGAAGTACTCTTGACATGGCTAATCATCTCTGTGGCTTTGAAAATTGTCGTGTTGACAGAGGAAAGCGTTTCTGAATACGAGCCTCAGTACCGGTGCAGGTTCACTCGAGGTCTATCCAAAAATTGGGATCAGCGCATGCGTGAACAGCATGCCAGATGTACGGTTCGATGCTTCATTTGCGCCGTCACAGAGTGATCATCTCCTCGTTGCTCTGAGGATGAATTTGGTAGATGATATATTCGGCTCATGGTTTCTTGGGACGGTTTGAATACTCAGATACATTATTTTCATGTCTAATGCTATTGTTCTTACATTTTTTTGTCATCTTCGTTGCCTCAACAAAGTCTTCTTTTGGTTTCCAGTGGACCACACTCGATAGGGAACGAATTCGCTTGTAAATACTAAACATGGCGAAAGCGAGGAGATACTCACTCCGTGACGACAGGGCGCAAATGAGGCACAGAACTGTACATCTGGCATTCTTTTCACGCATGCTCTGATCCCGAGTTCTGGATAGACCTCAAGTAAACCTGCCCCTGGACTAACGGAACATTGACTCGAAGAAATGTAGAAATGTACGTACCAGAACGAATCAAACGGCAAGCGTACATCTAGGCCCAGTATTCTGAAACGCTTTGATCTCTCACTACGATTATGTTCAAAAGCCACAGAGATGATTAACCGGGTTATCAAGAATGTTTCTTCAATTGATAATATATATATATATATATATATATATATATATATATATATATATATATATATATATATATATATATATATATATATATATATATATATATATATATATATATATAAATAATTAGACCTTTCATCACGACTATTTTCAAAAGCCACAAAGATAGTCTGCAGGTTTCTCAAGAGTGTTCCTCCTGTTAATATTTTAGAAATCTAGTTCATCTATCACTATAACCATAAAAAAAAACGCGTGTCACTTCAGCGAAGATTGTAAGTTGACGATCTGAATTTTTTTTTCTTTTCTTATATTTTTTTCCTGCATTTTTCCGTTTTCTTTTTTTTTTTGTATATGCAACATTGTGATAAAAGAAAAAAAAAAACTGGCGTTATGCAATGAGGCGTCCCGTCATGAATTCCTGCGGTTACAGGCATGATAATTACTTTCCCTTTATTCCCATATTTTGTTTTCTAAAGTATCCTTTTTTTTCTTTAGCCTCCTGTAAAAATGTACGGTTCTCTCTCCACGTACAACATCAGAGAGTGAGAATTTTAGCTATAACTAATAGTTCTTAAATTTATAAACAATATTTTTTTCTTCGTAAATATAACAAATAATCAATGTACTTGCACCAGATATCTTTTCATTCATATTTTTTTTTTCATTTTAGGCAGTGAAACACTAGTTTTTACTTAGAAAAATGGCGAAATATAATAAAATTCTTGTACCGACGCCCCCTACCCGCGCCAAATTCAAGCGAGAAATCATGAGTCGCTGTAGGCCTATTTACAAAACCAATCTGAGTAACTAAAGGAAATTATGTCTACTTTTCCATATATCCTGAAGTATATATCCTCTAAATTCAAGACTCTAGCTGCAATAGGTGAAGTACACAAACTCCTTTAACTTTATCGCATGATTCCTCAATAATGGTGGATTTTGCCATATAAGAATTATCTCCTCCGTTGCTATTCCTATGAGCTACTGCAGTTTATGAAAGTATGAGAGAAGAATAAATTCTACCCTCTGAATTGTTAATTTAAGTTCATTTTGATTTTTGCCAAATATTTATTTTTTTCATCGAAGGTATTTTTTACTATTATATAAAAAAAAAATAGGGGGTAGGATTTATTCATCTATCCTTCCTGATTAAAATACTTTTTGAATTAAAGAAATTGATTAATAAATAAGGGAGGAGATACTAGTTGAATATATGCAATTTAATATGGGATTCACGACTTTACAATCTCCCCTTTAACTTGAGCCTGTTGAAAGTAGTGGAGGTGCGGCGCAGAAGCGTTTCAGATTCAGATGATCCTTAAATCCATTTGCTTATTGCTCATTATTTCTGCCACCTGCGGAACCTTGTGGGCGACATGATCACCCTCTACCTACTACCCTGAGCAAAGGATAAACTAGAAAGGAATGACATCCTAGGCAATTACATGTACAGAACGTAACGCAATCTAAAGGAATGTAAGTAACGCCACATTGTCCCTCCCATCATGACATACGCTGACTCTTCTTGTTATATTTGTGTTGTTAGAAGCACTTTAGACTTATACTTGACACTGCTGAGCGCCCTCTCCCACTCATTGACTTAAGACAAAGACTTCATGACTTGAAACGCTGTGTACTCCCTTCAGTACCGTTTCCATAAGCCACTAAGATTTTTCGGGTTTTCATGGGTACCACTCATAGGTGGTACGGAATCATTATTAAACAATCACTACAATCATGGAAATACACTTAAAAATCGTAAATAAGTTCCACAAAAACCTTAAAACCCTGAAGAACATCTATTAAAGCCTTAAAACCCAGAGCAACTTCCGCTAAAGCCTGGCTGAAGTATTCGAGATGAGACGCCGGAACGTTTGAGAACACGGGGCAGTGCGGGAGAACCTACTATTTCCATGACCACTCTGAGACAGGCTGAGGTGTTTCCTGGAGTCATGGCGGCTGCGTCAAGCTCAAGCCTCCTGCAGTAGCACGGTCAGAGGTGAAGTGAACGAAGCCGAAGCAGCACACTGGTAGAATTTAGTGTTCCAGTCGTTAAGCTCCTCCCCTTTGCTCCTGGAATGTTGTACCTGGATGACAGACCAATCAGTGTTGCTCGTTTTCTGTGCAGGGAGGAGACTAAGCCTGGCATTCTCTCTCTCTCTCTCTCTCTCTCTCTCTCTCTCTCTCTCTCTCTCTCTCTCTCGGTCACAGAGAATGTTAGGTCAAGGTATTTTCTTTTCTTAAATGTGTGTGTGTGTGTGTGTGTGTGTGTGTGTGTGTGTGTGTGTGTGTGTGTGTGTGTGTGTGTGTTTCGTACGTAATTATATCACAAAAAAAAAATTATTCAGGCTCGTGACGCAGCTGCCATGTCTTATTAGTGTTTCTGGGTGGTGAAATTTTCTGAAAATGTGATCTTATTATTATTCTTATTCTTATTCTTCTTTCTCTACCTACTCCTCCTCCTCCTTCTCCTCCTCCTCCTCCTCTTCCTCCTACTACTACTACTACTACTACTATTACTACTACTACTACTACTACTACTACTACTACTACTACTACTAAAGTCATATATAAAGAGATGAGAAAAATTATAAAGAACGGAGAGGCTTAAATGCTATTAGAAAGGTGGGATATTAATACAGAATTAAGATTGAAAATACGCATTCACTCCGTGTGGGTGAGATAAATGAGAACACTTGTGACCTGAACGAAATCCACATAAAAAGAAAGCGAGAAGTTAAAAAGTTGAAAAATAGTGGAAAATAGTCAAAAAAACACCATGGTGTGAAACTTTTTATTTATTTATTTATTTATTTATTTATCTATATTTACTTATTTATTTATTGACTTATTTATCTATTTGTTTGTTTATTTTATTTATCTATTTATTTATTTTTCAGTTTTTCATTATATATATATATATATATATATATATATATATATATATATATATATATATATATATATATATATATATATATATATATATATATACTAGGACGAGGCAGTAGACACCTGCCGAAACGATCATTTCTCCCAGTGAGGTCTAAAGCACTGTTCAGGGGGTGCTGTCAACTTATCATTAAACCCAGCTGTGACCTCACTGAACGTTTCCCTTTGTGTCTCACAACACTAGGGGGCAGTCACAGCCTGCCCTCTAAAGACAACTCTCTTCCTCCACACAAAAGTACAAGCACCTAATAACACACTCACCCTTCACTCAAAAATTTTAAAATCATCATGGCGACTCCTGCACCAGCCTCGGAGTCCCCATCTGGGGAGGAGACCATAAATGTCCCCAGGTCGGACTGCGTTTCTGTCGACGACCCTAAGTGTCTCAACTTTTTCTTTATTAACTTCTGCAACATTCGCGGTCTAAGATCTAATTTTCAATCTGTAGAACACCACCTCTCCTCTTCTAAACCTCATCTTCTATTCCTCACTGAAACTCAGGTGTCTGAGGCAACTGACAGTAGCCCCTTTTCTGTTCCCTCCTACTTTCTCTATCCTCATTTTCGATCCAAAGCTGGATGCTGCGTTTATGTGCGCAATGACTTAACTTGCTCTCGTGCCCACGCTCTTGAATCATCCGAGTTTTCCACCATCTGGCTACGACTACAGAGTCACTCTCATACTAAATTTATCTGTGCTGTATACCTCTTACCTAACTCCTCTGACTATAAGAAATTCTTTGACTACTTAACTTCCAAAGTGGAGCACATTCTGACTTTCTTCAATTTTGCATAGATCTCCATTCTTGGAGACTTCAATGTTCACCACCAGGTATGGCTTTCCTCTCCCTTCACTGACCATCCTGGTGAACTAGCCTACAACTTTGCTATCCTCCATGACCTAGAGCAATTGGTGCAACACCCTATTCGTATTCCTGACCGTCTTGGAGATACGCCCAACATTCTTGACCTTTTCCTGACCTCTAATCCTTCTGCTTATGCTGTCACCCTTTCTTCTCCGTTGGGCTCCTCCGATCACAATCTCATATCTTTATCTTGACCTATCGCTCCAATCCCTCCTCAGCATTCCCCTAAGCGAAGGTGCCTCTGGCGTTTTGCCTCTGCTAGCTGGGGGGACCTGAGGAGGTATTTTGCTGATTTTCCTTGGAATGACTACTGCTTCCGTATCAGAGACCCGTCTTTGTGTGCTGAGCGCATAACAGAGGTGATAGTGTATGGCATGGAGGCGTACATTTCTTACTCTTTTTCTCGTCCTAAGCCTTGGTTTAACACAGCTTGTTCTCGTGCTATACATGATTGAGAGGTGGCCCACAAAAGGTACTTAAGCCTTCCATCACCAGAATCTCATGCACTTTATATTTCTGCCCGGAACCATGCCAAGTCTGTTCTCCAACTAGCCAAAAACTCCTTCATTAACAGAAAATGTCAAAACCTTTCAAGATCTAACTCCCCTCATGATTTCTGGCATCTAGCCAAAAATATCTCCAATAACTTTGCTTCTTCTTTCCCTCCTCTATATCAACCAGATGGCACCACTGCTATCACATCTATTTCTAAAACTGAACTCTTCGCTCAAACCTTTGCTAAAAACTCTACCTTGGACGATTCTGGGCTTGTTCCTCTCTCTCCTCCACCCTCTGACTACTTCATGCCACGTATTAAAATTCTTCGTAATGATGTTTTCCATGCCCTCGCTGGCCTAAACCCTCGGAAGGCTTATGGACCTGATGGGGTCCCTCCTATTGTTCTCCGAAACTGTGCCTCCGTGCTTGCACCTTGCCTAGTCAAACTCTTTCAGCTCTGTCTGTCAACATCTACCTTTCCTTCTTGCTGGAAGTTTGCCTACATTCAACCTGTTCCTAAAAAGGGTGACCGTTCTAATCCCTCAAACTACCGTCTTATTGCTTTAATTTCCTGCCTATCTAAAGTTTTTGAATCTATCCTCAACAGGAAGATTCTTAAACATCTATCACTTCACAACCTTCTATCTGATCGCCAGTATGGGTTGCGTCAAGGCCGCTCTACTGGTGATCTTCTGGCTTTCCTTACTGAGTCTTGGTCATCCTCTTTTAGAGATTTTGGTGAAACTTTTACTGTTGCCTTGGATATATCAAAAGCTTTTGATAGAGTCTGGCACAAAGCTTTGATTTCCAAACTACCCTCCTACGGTTTCTATCCTTCTCTCTGTAACTTCATCTCAAGTTTCCTTTCTGACCGTTCTATTGTTGTTGTGGTAGACAGTCACTGTTCTTCTCCTAAATCTATTAACAGTGGTGTTCCTCAGGGTTCTGTCCTGTCACCCACTCTCTTCTTATTATTCATTAATGATCTTCTAAACCAAACTTCTTGTCCTATCCACTCCTACGCTGATGATGCCACCCTGCACTTTTCCACGTCTTTTCATAGACGTCCAACCCTTCAGGAGGTAAACAGATCACGCAGGGAAACCACAGAACGCTTGACTTCTGATCTTTCTAAAATTTCTGATTGGGGCAGAGCAAACTTGATATTGTTCAATGCCTCAAAAACTCAATTCCTCCATCTATCAACTCGACACAACCTTCCAGACAACTATCCCCTCTTCTTCAATGACACTCAACTGTCTCCTCTTCTACACTGAACATTCTCGGTCTGTCCTTTACTTATAATCTGAACTAGAAAATTCACATCTCATCTCTAGCTAAAACAGCTTCTATGAAGTTAGGTGTTCTGAGACGTCTCCGCCAGTTTTTCTCATCCCCCTAGCTGCTAACTCTATACAAGGGCCTTATCCGTCCATTATTGGAGTATGCTTCACATGTCTGGGGGGGTTCCACTCATACTGCTCTTCTAGACAGGGTGGAATCAAAAGCTTTTCGTCTCATCAACTCCTCTCCCCTAACTGACTCTCTTCAGCCTCTCTTTCACCGCCGCAATGTTGCATATCTAGCTGTCTTCTACCGCTATTTTCATGCTAACTGCTCATCTGACCTTGCTAACTGCATACTTCCCCTCCTTCCGCGGCCTCGCTGCACAAGACTTTCTTCTTTCTCTCACCCCTATTCTGTCCTCTTCTCTAACGCAAGAGTTAACCAGTATTCTCAATCATTCATCCCTTTCCCTGGTAAACTCTGGAACTCCCTGCCTGCTTCTGTATTTCCACCTTCCTATAACTTGAATTCCTTCAAGAGGGAGGTTTCAAGACACTTATTCATCAATTTTTGACCACTGCTTTGACCCTTTTATGGGACTGGCATTTCAGTGGGCATATTTTTTTATTGCATTTTTGTTGCCTTTGGCCAGTGTCATTCCTACATAAAAAAAAAAAAATATATATATATATATATATATATATATATATATATATATATATATATATATATATATATATATATATATATATATATATATATATATATATATATATATATATATATATATATATATATATATATATATATATATATATATATATATATATATATATATATATATATATATATA